>NC_141027.1:19707500-19885000 GCF_052040795.2 Danio rerio | reverse complement strand
CTTTTTTGCACAAGCCTATCTAAAGGGTTAATGGTGCCAACTGATGATCAACATTAAAAATACACAATTTACATCTTCCCAACAGGGAAAAATGCAACAATCAAAAATGCATGATTATATGGTGTCATGGTTTTGTAATAAAAAAAATCTGATTATAATAAGTCAATGTGGCAAAACAGCCACCAACAGTAAATTAGGGAGAAAAAGTGAAAATCAATCAACAATGCAACATATGCAATGTTGTTTCACATGTTGAAGATTTTGATAAAAGGTTAAAAAATACAGTCCTCAATTACTTTTATATTGATAATATGTACTTTTTTTCATTAAATCATTTATAAATTTGGTAAGTAAAGAGTTAAAATCCTGTAATTTACTAAGCAATTCAGTAGTTTTTTATCTAATGTATTCTTACAGCAGTTTAATTTAGTGGATGTTTTAATCTAATGTAACTAAGGGGTAGTGAATTTGCCCAGAGTGTATTGCTGAGTTGAAAATAAATAAATCAAAGCATTTTCTCAAAATAAGATTTGTCACCAAAAATCACTCTGCTAGCTGAAACAGAAAACCTTATGGCCAAATTAGGACTCAAAATCACCTCAGAGTGGATGAAAACATCCCCAACAGTACATAAGGGTTAAAAACATCTGATCTTCCATTTTCATATTTCGTCTGCTCTTCAAGGCTGCATTAACTGATCGAGATTGCAGTAAAAACAATAATATTGTGAAATAGTATTGCAATTAAAATAATGGTTTCATGTCTTAATAGATTGAAATTTCAACCTGTGATGCCAAAGATAATTTTGTGGTGATTATTTATTTCTTTAAGAGACAGTTCATCTTCAAAACAATAACATTTCTCACAATTTACTCACCCTCCACTTGTTTCAAACCTGTTTGAATTTCTCTCTTCTGTTAAACACAAATTAAGATATACCAGTACAGAATAATATTAGAAAAAAAACAGCCATTGACTTCCATAGTATGCATTTTTGTTCTTACTATGGACATCAGTGGTTGCTTTCACATTTAACATTATTCAGGATATCTTGTGTTGTGTTAAAATGAAGACAGAAATTCATGAAAGTTTTGAACCACTTAAGTGTGAGTAAATGCTTAGGAATTTTTAATTTTTAGGTAAAAAAAGAGAGTTCAAACTAATGTTAAACTTGTGCACCCACTAGTGATGGATGTCTTGCAAATGTGTGCACCAGTTTCCAATAGTCATTGTTTAAAGCACCGATTCAAATACAGCAGAAGGGGAAAAACTGAACCCTCCTCCTTTGCATGTGTGGGTGTCACTAGTTCTGAGTATCAGTTTCTCTGTTTAAGGCTTCAAGCTATGTTACTAAAACCATTAAAAACAGGTTAAGCTTCTAAATATTCAGGATGTGCTAAAAGTCTGTGAAGTGACAGATATGGTGACTCATAGTGCTCTTAGCAGAAACAGTAGACAAATTAGCATTTCTGCAGAGTTAACAATGGCCAAGAAGTGTGTGAGATGTGACCAAATTATTGAATGGCAACGCCCTTATTAGGGATTTCTGAAATCCTCATTTACCTTTTTTTTTTTTTTTTTTTTAAATCTGATCTAAGATCTGCAACATTTATTTATTAGATTATTTTGATCCTAATGAAGGGATTGTTTACAACCAACCCCCCCCCCCCCCCCCCCCCCCCCCCCAAAAAAAAAAATATCTGTCATCATTTTGAGCCTTGACTTGCTCCAAACCAGTTTGAGTTTTTTTTTATTCTGTTGAACACAAAAGAAGATATTTTGAAGAATGTTGGAAATCTGTAACCATAGGTTGTTAAAGGTGTTTTCTGTCACTGCTTGTTTAGCCTGCATCAATGAATTCAGTGTAAACTGATAATCATTAAAAGATCAAGATCTCAACACCCACGCAACATAAATGATAAATGATGCTGATTTGCATGTTTTATTAATCCTTCGAATCGCTGCATTCAAATTTGAAAACGCAAAAATCAAGAAAGAGATCGAGTCTTTAGTCTTTTAAGTTAGTTATGAAGTTACAGTCAAATAACACAGAAGTACTGGGATAACAGTTTATAGTTTAGATATTGTAACGAATGCTCAGACAAAGATGGATCCATGTGCAGTACGTTTATTGTATAAATGAGATACAACAAGAAGAAGTATATACTCAAGTGAATAGCAGTAGAGTACGGTGTCGCAGACAGGTGACTAGAAATCGGCATCGGTTAACAGGCTGGGATCGGGGCTGGCAGCAGAGAATCAGAGTCCAAAGGCAGGCAATAGTTCAGGGCAGGCGGCAATACAAATACAGGGTCAATAAACAGTCCGGGTTGGCAACAAGAAGTAATCAGAGTCAGGGAAAACGCTCAGAGATGTCTGCAGGGCAAAACAAGACTTCGCACTGAAGCAGCGTGAGAGTGCTGCTTATATGTGTGTGGAATGTGATTGAAGATGTGTGTCAGGTGTGTCTGAAATCAGTGTAGATGGATGACGTAATGTCAATAGTCCGGTGATGATGACCTCTGCTGGTTAGTGAAGGGAATAGCTGGGACCGAGCCGGTGACAGAGCCCCCCTCCTGCGAACGGCTCCTGACGTGAGGATGATAACGACGTCGGGGTCTTCCACGAGGGCGAGGGGCCGGCATTTCCGGATGATCCTGATAAAATTTCTGTAGAAGGTTGGGGTCCAGAATGTCCGCTCTGTTGACCCAGGATCTTTCCTCCGGACCGTACCCCTCCCAGTCTACCAGATATTGTAGTGTCCCGCCCCGACGTCTGGAGTTCAGGATGTCGTGTACCTGATAAGTTTCTTCACCGTCAATGACAATGGGTGGGGAGCCCTGCGCACCGTCTGCCAACTCCCTCTCCTCCTCCACAGGACCAGCAGCCGGTTTGAGAAGTGATACATGAAATGTGGGAGAAATACGGTAATTATTGGGCAATTCTAGGCGAAAAGATACTGGTGTAATCTGTTTATTGATTTTGAAAGGACCCACGTACCTGGGGCTGAGTTTCTTGCATGGTAATTTCATGCGGAGGTCCCGGGTTGATAACCATACCCATTGTCCTGGTGTATATGTTGGTGCTGGGCGTCGACGGCGATCTGCCTGCTCTCTAAATCTCCTTATGGCTCGTGATAAGTGTGTGTGAGCGGCGTTCCAGGTATCTTCACTGCGCTGAAGCCAGTCATTGACAGCGGGTAGTTCAGTGGGTTCGCCAGACCATGGGAATAGTGGGGGTTGGAACCCGAGTACACACTGGAAAGGAGTCAGTCCCGTAGCAGCCTTACGTAACGAGTTCTGAGCGTACTCAGCCCATATTAAATACTTGCTCCAGTCGGCTTGATTTTGGTGGCAGTAGGTGCGTAGAAAGCGTGTAATTTCCTGATTGAGCCTCTCGGTTTGTCCGTTGGATTGTGGGTGGTATCCTGAAGTTAAACTGATGTTGATGTTGAGATTTTTAAAGAAAGCCATCCATACTCTGGATGTGAACTGGGGTCCTCTGTCTGACACAATATCCTCCGGTAATCCATAAAATCGAAAGACATTATTACATAGGAGTTCAGCCGTTTCTAGAGAGGTGGGAAGTTTGGGAATGGGAATGAGTCTGCACGCCTTGGAAAATCTATCAATTATGGTTAGAATAGTGGTATTGCCTTGAGATGTGGGGAGATCCGTTATAAAATCGATAGCTATATGGGACCATGGTCTGCGGGGGGTGGGTAAGGGTTGTAATAATCCGGCCGGTAGCTTTCGGGAGTGCTTGTGCATATTACATAGACGGCAATTGTTGAGAAATCTTGTGATGTCCGTCAGCATGTTGGGCCACCAAAATTTATTCTGTACCAGTTCCATTGTTCCGCTTATACCTGGGTGCCCGGAGCTGGGGTTGTTGTGTATTTCACCGATCAATCGTGTCCGCAAGGTTGTAGGAACGAAAGTTTTCTCTGCGGGGCAATTCGGTGGGCGTGGTTCCTGCGTTTGAGCCTGAGCGATCTCAGTAGTGATATCCCACAAGATAGGTGACAGTACCAAGGATTTCTCTAAGATAGTTTCCTCCTTCTGCTCCACCACCTCCTCTTCAAATATTCTGGATAATGCGTCTGCCTTGACGTTCTTTGAGCCCGGAATATATGTTACCGTAAAGTCGAATCGGGTAAAGAATAGTGCCCATCGAGCCTGTCTGGGATTGAGTCTTTTAGCAGAGTGTATGTATTCAAGATTCTTGTGATCCGTTATTACCGTGAATTTGTGTTTAGCGCCCTCCAGCCAGTGTCTCCACTCCTCCATAGCGGCTTTCATGGCGAGAAGTTCCCGATTGCCCACATCATAGTTCTGTTCCGCGGAGTTAAGCTTACGGGAAAAGAATGCACATGGATGAGATTTGGATGGAGAACCCTGTTTCTGGGATAATATTGCGCCGATGCCCGTGTTGGATGCGTCAATTTCCACGATGAAGGGTAACTCAGGATTTGGATGATGAAGGATGGGAGCGGTGGCGAAGCGGTGTTTCAATTTGGCAAATGCCCTCTCAGCCGTGTCGTTCCATTTGATAATTGATCCTTTCCCTCTGGTCAAACTGGTGAGTGGGGAAGCAACCAAACTGAAGTTTCGAATGAAACGTCTATAGAAATTCGCGAAGCCAAGAAATCTTTGGAGCTCTTTAATGGTTCTGGGTTTGGGCCATTTTAATACTGCTTGCACCTTCTGCTCATCCATGGCCACACCCTCAGTGCCAATAATGTATCCTAGGAAGGAGATGGATGTTTGGTGGAATTCACACTTCTCTAGTTTTGCATATAATCGGTGTTCGATTAGTCGTTGAAGCACTGCCCTTACGTGACTGATGTGTTCTTCTAGGGATTCAGAATAGACCAGGATGTCATCGATATAGACAATGACCCAGCGATTAAGCATGTCTCGGAAGACGTCATTAATAAATGCTTGGAACACAGAGGGACTGTTTGCTAGTCCGAAGGGCATGACCAAGTATTCATAATGGCCGCTACTAGTAGAGAACGCAGTTTTCCACTCATGGTTCTTCTTTATTCTAATCAAATTGTAAGCACTACGGAGATCGAGCTTAGTAAAGTACTTGGCAGTGCGTAATAATTCTAGAGCTGCCGGGACTAGAGGCAGAGGGTACCTGTACTTGACTGTAATTGCGTTGAGCCCCCGGTAGTCGATACATGGGCGTAATCCACCGTCCTTCTTCTCCACGAAGAAGAAACCGGCTGATGCAGGTGACGTGGAATGACGAATAAATCCCTTCTTGAGTTCCTCCTCAATGTATGCGTTCATGGTTTCGGTTTCAGTTTGGGATAAAGGGAATATTCTTCCCCGTGGGGGGGTCGTTCCGGGCAAAAGCTCAATTGCACAGTCATACTCACGGTGCGGTGGTAACTCGGTGGCCTTTTGCTCGTTGAATGCTTCGGTCAGGTCGTGATATTCTTCAGGAATTTCCGAACGGGGAATAATTTTCTCTGTGGTTGTAATGGAGCTGACTTGTAAGGGTGATACAGTTTGTAAGCAATCTTGTAGGCATTCCTTGTCCCAACTTATGATCTCACCCTTCCGCCATGAAATAAGAGGGTTATGTTTCTTTAACCACGGCAGACCCAAGATCACGGAATAACGAGGAGAATTAATAATTAGTAATTTGATGGATTCACAGTGGAGGGAACCTGTTCTGAGTGAGAGATTGGATGTAGAGTGAATTATTCTTCCTGTCCCTAGGGGGCGCCCGTCTACCGCCGTGACTGAAATGGGAGAAGAACAAGAGAATAAGGGGATGTTGTGGTCATCAGCAAACGTCTTATCCATAAAATTACCGGCGGCTCCTGAATCGATCATAGCGGTCAAATTAATTACAGAACCATTGACAGTCAGGGAGATGGGAACTTCTATGCATTGGTTATTTATAGAGGAACAGAGAGCTGAACTCACCGGGAGCGATCTGGAGGAGGGTCTCACTGGACACCGGGCCTTAATATGTCCTGGCAGGCCACAGTACATGCAGAGATTGAACTGGAATCGGCGTTCCCGTTCTTCGGAGGTTAGTGGAGTGTGACCAATTTGCATGGGTTCCGGAGGGTTGCTTGAGGGTAATCTGGGTCTTAGGCTGAGGGGTGACAAAGAGTGAAGTGGTTTATGAGCTCGTATGAGGTTGTCCAGGCGTATAGAAAGTTCAATGAATTGGTCCAATGTTTTTCCCTCATCACGACAAGCTAGTTCAGTTTGCAACTCTGGGTCGAGACCTTTACGATATAGTGTCTTTAATGTATCATCCAGCCATCCAGTCTGGGCTGCCAGTGTGCGGAAGTGAAGAGCGAAGTCGGCGGCAGTTTGGTTGCCTTGTTGAATAGTTAACAACTCCTCACCAGCGCTGCGACCTCCCTCAGGATGTTCGAACACAGTGCGAAATTTTTGCAAAAAGCTTGCAAAAGTGGCGAACGTAGGGGTGCTTGGTTGCCAGATGGCGGTAGCCCACTCCAGGGCTTTGTCGGTGAGTAGCGAACAGACAAACGCTATTTTACTCTTCTCTGTTGTGTACATATATGGCTGTTGGGAAATAAATAGCTGACACTGTAGTAGGAATCCTTTACATTTAGCTGGATTACCTCCATATTTCTCAGGAAGAGCCAATCGTGGGTTTTGTGCAGCACTGGGGTTTTCGCCGGGAGGAGCGTTGAAAGCAAAGCTTTCCATTGGTGACTGAGCAGAGATGTTCAGACCTTGTAATGCCTTCACCAATTCCTCCGTGAGTTGAGTGAGGTGAGTGAGTTGTTGTTGATGAACCTAGAGTGTTTGGGCTTGAGCTTGAAGTTCCGTAGAATACTTTTGCATGGCTGCGGGATCCGATGTTGGCGAAGTCTTCTGTAACGAATGCTCAGACAAAGATGGATCCATGTGCAGTACGTTTATTGTATAAATGAGATACAACAAGAAGAAGTATATACTCAAGTGAATAGCAGTAGAGTACGGTGTCGCAGACAGGTGACTAGAAATCGGCATCGGTTAACAGGCTGGGATCGGGGCTGGCAGCAGAGAATCAGAGTCCAAAGGCAGGCAATAGTTCAGGGCAGGCGGCAATACAAATACAGGGTCAATAAACAGTCCGGGTTGGCAACAAGAAGTAATCAGAGTCAGGGAAAACGCTCAGAGATGTCTGCAGGGCAAAACAAGACTTCGCACTGAAGCAGCGTGAGAGTGCTGCTTATATGTGTGTGGAATGTGATTGAAGATGTGTGTCAGGTGTGTCTGAAATCAGTGTAGATGGATGACGTAATGTCAATAGTCCGGTGATGATGACCTCTGCTGGTTAGTGAAGGGAATAGCTGGGACCGAGCCGGTGACAGATATAACAACTGATGTTTATGGTAAAGATTAAAATCACAGTCATATGCCGTTATCAACGTTTAAAAATGAAAGTTGTAGGCAGTAATTACATTATTTAACCAATAGGTGGCGACAACCAGCCGTTAAAAATGTGCCACTGAATAATTCTTTAAAAATGACACATCTAGCAATGAAACGTGAAGTTTGATAAGTGAATAACTAAATAATTTATTCAAAAAGAGACTAAAATATATATGGGCTGTACAAATTAAAATGTTAGATTTATATATTTAGCATTATCAGCAACATTAGTAGTGAATTTTTCACACTACTAAATATTTTACATTTTTTATTCAGCTGATTTCTTAATTTTATCTTTAATAAAATTACAGCTTCTAATTTCTGTTTGTTAAAACCAAAAGCCAAAAGTGTCTTGCAGTACTGTTTATGAAATAAATGGAAAGCACATTGCATTTTTCTCCTCCCTTTTTGGCTGATCTGAAAAATGGTCTAATCCCTGACTAAAAAACCATAACGTGATCTGAACCGTGAGATTTGCGATCCTTTACACCACTAATCTGAAATGTTGTTTGGGTCATTCTAAAAAGCCTTAGCCAATGTCCGTCATCACAGTGGTTCAGTATTATTACCTCCAGAACTGTCTTGAGCGTCTAAGCTTCCAAAGAGCGTCTCACACCTTCAAAAGCCACCGTGCATTCGTTTTTATCTTCATCCTCTGAGGCACAAGTCATTTATTACATAGGAAAAAAAGGTCCACAGTGGACTCTCCTACCACAACAAATTCCATTTTTCTTATTGTTATTTGGTGCAAATTCATCAAGAAGTGACGATTTTGTTCTCTTTGACTCATTGGATAGAAACTGTGCTTTATTTTCAAATGTATATGCCATTAACACCTTTGTATTTTCCCGTATTGACTCAGAGTATATAAAAAAATCAGAGAGTGAAATTCAATACCTTTTCAGACCTTTTTTAAGACTCTTTCCATACATTATAACTACCAGGTTTCAACTGGAAACACTGGCGAGATTTTATCTAACAGTATATTTACTAAATATTAATGTAAGAAATTAATCCCAAACTAAAATATTATTCATATACTGAATAAAAATCTATTAAATCTAGCTAATTCAGTCGGTTAGCGCATATAGATTTAAAGAATAATGGTGTTACCTTGGAAACTGAAGTAAAAAAAGCAGCAGGATGTCAGATCTAGCAGGATTTCATTGATTTCATAAACTACACAACATCCTGATATTTGCAGATTTAATTCAGGCAAACTTTAGCACACAACTATACACTGCATAATCAAAAATAATATTAAACTGAATACCTTGCAAAATAGCATTTAAGCTTTTAAATACTTTTTAAGACCCCGCGGACACCCTGTGACTATAGTAAGGATTTGCTGGCTGGAGCTCTAAACGTTACCCTAAACAAGTTAGTGTACATAACAACATAACTCCAACTTTTAAAAAAAATTTGCACTGGCTTCCTGTCAGTTTTCGGATTGATTTTAAAATCCTCATGCTTGCATACAAGGCCTTGAATGGTTTAGCACCACAATATTTATCTGAGCTTTGAATCCCATTCACTCCTAGATGTGCATTATGCCTGACTGATGCTGGTCTTTTAACTGCTCAGTCAACATGGCTAAAATCTATGGGAGACCAGGCATTCGCTTCATTGGCACCTTAATTATGGAACTCTTTACCCTCTGATATATTCGCAATGCAAAATAAGTATTTTTTAATCCTCCCTTAAAAATTATTTCTTCAGGGTAGCTTTTATTACATTTTTAGATCTATTACTATTAATTTATGTGCTTTAAATTTGTTTTATTATATTTTTTCTCAGCATTCATCCTTGTATTTATCTTTTAGTGCTTCACGTTATATGTCTGAAAAGTGCCTTGAGATGCTACTTTTAAAGGTGCTATATATATATATATATAAATATAATTATTATCATTTTCCAGTTTTGTGGATAACATAGCTATAGGTTGTTTTTCCCGCCAACATTCTTCAAAATATTCAATAGAAAAAAAAAATGTTTTGAAACAACAAAGGGACTAATTGGCAAAATATATTCTATAATTAATCCCTACAATCTGGAAGCCCTAGTGCGATTAAAAAGATGAGAGGTGGAAGTGGAGATAGAATTATCAGAAGACATGTGGCAATCCGTTATAAACAATATTCACTCATCTTCAACTTGTTTAAAACAGAGTTATACAATTTACATAGTACATAGATTACATTGGTCCAAAGTGAAACTAACCAAACCGATACCGAATATAGAGCCTAATTGTGAAGGATGTAATATTGAGCCAGCTAATCTCATATGTTTTAGGCCTGTTTAAAATTAAAGGATTTCTGGCAGCTATTCAAATTTCTCTCAGACACATTAAATACCTATATAGAACCTGAGGCCATAATTTCAATTTTTGGTATCACATCACAGTCCTTATGTTTTAATAAAAGCAAGATAAATGTGATTGCCTTTGCTACGCTTTTAGCTAGAAGGTTAATATTGCTGAAATAGAAGGAAAAATTTCCTCCAACCTTTAAGCAATGACTTATGGAACTCCTACACCACCTGACCTTAGAAAAAAATGCCATATACTGTAAGAGGTTGTACTGATATGTTTTTTCTCATCTGGCAACCTGTTTTAGATCACATAAAGAAGATGGACCCCTCAATCATTTTAGAAGAGTAGAACCTTTCCCTATTTTTTCTTTCCTTTTATATGAGAGTAAAATATATTTTACTTTATATTATTATTTATTTGTATTTTATCTTAATATTATTTATATATTTTTATAGAACCAAAATGTATATGTGTGCGATGGGTTTGTTTGTTGTGGAAAAAAGAAAGAAAGTGAAAAGCTATTTGTACGGTATGCTTCATATCTAACATGTTCAATAAAATACTTTTGAACAAACTGGTTTGGAACAAGTCAAGGGAAGGTAAACGATGACAGATTTGTATTTTTAGATGAGCTATGCATTAAAGGTAGTGGCAACATGAGCCAAATTGTTGAATACAGAAGTATTATACAGCTGTAGATGAGAAATCACTCACTCTTCCTCCTGTGTGATCAGCCAACTTCCCGACCTCCGCTAGACGACAGTCTTCTCCTTCAAACGTCATCACGGACACAATCACACTGAAAATGACCACAACGATAGACCATCGTTATAATTCAGCATCATGTTTTTCCTCTTTCTGTGGGTGTGCTTGTTTATTTGATCATTGTCAATTATTTCTAACATAATATATCTATAACATGTCATGCAGTCACTCACCCCTTTTCAGCAGCAAAATGTGCTAACTGATTGTAGAAGTAAGGCGAAGGGGTGGGACAATGAGAAGACTCCTGGTCTAACTGGCCCAGGCCTATGTTTGCCTGCCCATCTGTGCAAATGATAACCTGAAACAAAACATTATGTTTTATGCATGTATTGACTTTATCTGCAATGCTCTTTTCTGTGATTGTTTTATGATTCTTGGAAAGACTAAGAATAACAAAAGTCAAAATAACAAACAACAAAAGTGTTCATGGCTATGAATAAAAAACCCAATCAATACAATAAGAAAATACCAGTTTTCAATGGCCATGCCCACGTATACGTCAAAGAATGAGGTTGAGACAGAAACAGGCCAATTAATTAGGTACACATTTTAGCTTTTTAAAGCCTGTTGATCGGGTCAAGAAGTTTAAACTGAGCACCAGAAAGAGGAAGAAAGATGACTTAAATGACTTGGTGTTTGACAGGCTAGTCTGAGTATTTGAGAAACTGCTGATCTACTGGAATTTTCATGCACAATGAGCTCAAGGGTTTAAAGAGAATGTTCAGAAAATTGAAGCGAGTGGCAGTTCTTTGGGTGAGATGTCTCACTGACAGCAGTAGAAAGGTAACCACTTGTTACAACCAACTTCTGCTAAAGAGCATCTCTGGGCACGGGACACAAGTGACACAGTCATGCTGGCTCAACATAACTGGACAACAGATGAGTGGAAAAGTTTTGCCTGATCCAAAAGTCTCAAGTTCAAGTATATATATATTGCAATATGAATACAATTTTACCAGATAACTTGAATAGTCCTATTTGGAAAGAATTAATTAATTTAGATTGATGGTTTTATTGGTGATAAATAGTCTCAGGCCCTGCTTACACTAATATGTTTTAGTTTTAAAGCTGTGTTTTAGAATGAAAACGAGCTACCTCCACACTACCGTTTGTGACTACCGTCACAACAGCTCTCCGTCTACATTACACTGCTGAAAACGCACATCGGATGTGTCACACAGATGAGAGCTGTGCACGTCGGACTGTTCATCAACGATCTACCGCTGGATCTAATCTCACTAAATTTCTTAAACGTGATATTTAATTCATCTTGTCTATATCTAACGACATTCACCGACGTTGGTCTTTTGAATCTATTACTTGCTCTCAGGTAACGTGTTTTGGCTGAGCGCAAAGATAATATATTAATTTATGTAACATGTACACTGATTCTGCACATTTGACTGATTGCTTGCCTATATATGCTATAATGTATAAACGTATTGCATGTTATACTTTTATAATGGCCATTATTGATTATTAAAACTGATATTCAGCAAAAGAGAGGGTATGTTTCGTATTTTAAAGGAAAATGATAGGAGGCAGGTATGTTATAGGCACCGTTTTGTTATAAATATGCATACACTAAAGATGACAGTCATATAAATATGCAGCTACACGACGCCTCAACATTTTTGGTGTCTGTTTAGTTGCTAATATCAAAATGAAAATAGGCAGTTCCTTATATCATGCTTTTATTCTATTGTTAAAAAAAGTGAAACAGCGTAGCCAGGGTGATGTTAATGAAGTTATAGAGTACACTGTTACCTTTGAAGATGTACCCAACGTGTCCTTGGGACCGGAGTTTGTTTTCCATATCAAACTTGAAAAGTCTGAACTTACAAGGAGAGGATGCAAGACTGAACTTTGTGTAGACTACTTAATATTGAGGAAAAGTCCTTGTCAGAACATCTGCAGCCATGCCTAAATTTTCAGATGTCTCTGTGTCACACCAACATGGAGCAGCAGTGTTTTAAAACTAAAACAGCCTCTTCAGCATCCGTTTTCGGCACTCGAAAACTCCTGGGTAGAGTGGACGGATGGCGTAACCACAGCAAAACTTAAGCGTTTTCAAACTAAAACGTATTAGTGTAAACAAGGCCTTAGTCGAGGATTTTTACTTCAGAAGGTATGGCAAAAACTCTAATGGCCCATTCATGCGGGGCGTCAGTGTCAACGCTTGGTGACATCAAGCGTTGCCAAACTGAATTGTGGATCCGTCTACCTGCAGAAGCTGTGAATTTCTCAACTTTTCAAGCACTAACAGAAGTGTCAGACAATCAGATGGCTTTATGCAAATACCCCAGCTCAGACAGTGGCCGATTGCGTACTAACTTTATTGGCTGACCCTCCTATGACACTCGCATCAGCCCTGACTTCAAACACACCCCCTGTCAAGCTTTGACGCTAAAGCCCCGTGTGAATCAGGCGTAATGGTGGACGGCTGCTTCTCACTTAGGGCTGTCTATGCCACAGAGGAAGAGATTAGGCACTATCAATCACTATTGGGCAGGGCTTTCCTCCTCTAATGGCATGTACACAGAAAGAATGTCAATCAAAGTGTTTCGACACACTGTTTTTAAAAAGTGTGATAATAAAAAAAAATTGAATGAATAATTTTTACCATTAGAGGCTGGCTGTATTCGCATACTGTTGCCACACAAAATGTCTGAGTGCCTTGTTGAATGCTTTCGGGTTCAACCCACTTCTAGCAAAGTATAACTAACAAAGTGGCTAGTGAGTGAAAAACAAATCAATAGACAGATAAATGTAGACAAGACTATGTGTTAACAGCATTTATCACTAAGACAGGTTTAGTGACAGACTTTATGACAACTGACTTTTGAACCAGTGAACTGTGATGCCATGGCAACAGAGATGAGGGCTGCAGGTCCCAGTGCAGTGGCTCCATGCTCTCTGAGCCTGAGGACAAGAAGACACTGAAATAAACTATAAAGTTACAAAAGAGTGTTGGACTGTCTGCTTAAATGATACTGGAATGAAACATTCAGGATTTAATAGGTGTTCAATTGTATTTCAATAGTTTCAATAGGGATATTTTTACCCTGATGGTCATGAGCAGGTGAGGAAGATCATGAACTTATTAAAACTATTAAGTAACATTTTTGTGTACCTGGCAGGGGCGTAGTGGACATTTTAAAAGTGGATGGGACAGCTGAATGAGAGCCAAAAGTTTATGTTCATATAATCATCAATCACCTGTTTCTAAATGGTCTGGCTCTAAAAGTGGGGGAACATACCACCCCCACCCCCCTTTGGTATGCCCCTGGTACCTGGTATAAAATAAGCTAAAAATGCAGTGTTTCAGTATCAGCCAGATTTGAATTCCTATTGCAAAAAATATTCCCATAAATATATTGACTTTTTTATCAGTGTACGTCTTTTTTCAGTCTTCCTTGAAAATTGACAGGCTATAATATCCTATTTATACCATAGTTGAGCTTTAATCAGACTGGTTCCAGTGTGTGGTAACATTTTAGTTTGAGTACCAATTTCTATTATTAGCTACTTGCTTATTATCAATATACTGGCTGTTTATTAGCACTTAAAAAGTATTTGATTCTAATCTATATCCCTAAACCTACCAAACACACAAACCTAACTAATACCTCACTAACAATACTAAGCAGCAAAGTACTGTAGTTCTTTATTGAGCTAAAAATCTTAGTTAATGGTTTGTTTATAGCAATTGTATTTTTTTATTTAGATACTTTTTGATTCTTTACAATCATTTTAGGCACAATTATCCTTTACAAACTCATCAGTTTACAGTGATTTCCTAAAGCTCTCAACTTCATCAGTGTGAAATGAAACGACAGCAAAACAACTCTCAAATTCAGACAGATCAGCTGAAAAAAAAATAGGCAAGTTAGTAGCAAACCTACAAAACATCCGCCTACACACACACACACAAACAAACAAACAAACAAACAAACACACACACACGTGAGCAGATGAGAGAGAGCAGGAGAAAAGTTCCACTCACTCTTTGATTTTCTGGGTCAGAGGCTGAATAGTCTCTGCGATGCAGTGTGGGGTTTTGTAGTTTTCTCCTTCTGTCTTTAGATAGTCGTAGTCCAACAGTGCCCAGTCTTTCAGACAGAGAGGGACCCCTGTACCATCACCATACACCGTTACCTGAAAAAGCATATTGAGATCACTTCACACAAACAAATGCAGAGAGAAACTGTTAAAGACAACTAAATGAATCGTGTTAACAAGGGTTACGTGTGATTTTTTTTTATTAAACTAGGATGAAATATTGCATTTTTGGATTTTGATGGGTGCATTTTTGCCCTGAAGACCCTAATATCACATATTACAAAAACTATTTGTTGATACTTTACAATACGCAATATGTACAATCAATGAACAATACATTTATTACAGTATTTATTCATCTTTGTTGATGTTAAAGACAATACATTTGTTCATTGTATGTTCATGCTGGTAAATACATTTACTAACACTGATCAACATTAACCAACAGTAGCTAACATTAACCAACAATAACTAATAATAACCAACATTAACCAATAATAACTCGAATTAACCAACAATAACTAACAGTAACATGTGACCAACTATTTTGTTAAAAAATATTTACAATTCTGAAGCCTTGGCAACAAAATACAAGCCTGTTATGGCTCTGTGATGAAATATTGCCATTTTAATAGGTTTCAGGGGGGACTTTTTCACTTGAAGTCCCCTTAATGAGTTTACAGTGTTTAACAGAGCTTTATAAACTGTCTAAAAAATACGCCTTTTTGACAAAATGTATGTTGTTTGCATTAACAGACACAAAATTATCATGAAAACTAAAATTAAAAAGCCAAGATAAGACAGAATAAAGCAGCCAGAACTATAACCATGTTGAATTTCTACCAGAACGTTTATTATCCTGCTTAACTTACACAAATCATCACCTTAGAATTATAAGGTTCTATCAGACATTTTTGTCAAAATTGAGGTATTGACATATTCTTATCAAATGACAACCGATTTACATTATGGGATGTTTTTATAAGTTGTTTACATTTTCTCAGTGAAGTTGTAGGTGATCTTTGAAAGTCGAGTTTTTTGTTTGTTCATTTTAACATCCTGATTCCCATGTCTTTTTATTTTATCAGCCCAAATAACCATAACGTAAAGAGCCGGGTCCGTCACATTTTAGTGTCCTCTTGAATCATCTCTGTTGTGTTCCCTGATGTTTGAAGGCATTGTAAAAAACATAAAGAGCATTTTCATAAATTGTTAGCTTTGTGAGAAAATGCAGCATGTTGTATTAATAGTTTGTGTTGTGTGAAAATGTAGCAAGTTTTTAAAAAATGTGTTTACGTTTTGAGGATTTGCAGCATGTGTGCTGTCAAACTGATGAAGATCTTTTTTAATTTGCTGGTGTAAATTGTTTTTCATAATTATATGGGTTATCTCAAATTGCAGCATGTTAAGTTCTCTCAGCCACCTTAAGTTTCACACCAACTGATGAAGGCAGCCACTATATCACATTCATTCAATTATTTTCCTTCACCTTAGTCTCTATTTCAGAGGTCGCCAGAGCAAAATGAATCACCAACTATTCCAGTGGATGTTTTATACAGCAAATGCCCTTTCATCCGCAACCCAGTATTGAGAACCATCCCATACACCAGGGGTCACCAATCCTGGTCCTAGAGGGCCGGTGTCCCTGCAGGGTTTATCTCCAACTTGCGTCAACACACCTGCCTGGATGTTTCAAGTATACCAAGTAAGAGCTTGATAAGCTTGATCTGGTGTGTTCGATTAGGATTGGAGCTAAAATCCGCAGGACACCGGCCCTCCAGGAACAAGTTTGGTGACCCCTGCCATACACTCTCATTCACACACGCACGCACGCACGCACACACACACACACACCACACTACAGCCAATTTAGCTTATTCAATTCACCTATTATAAAAAATAAGATATATAAAAATAATATAAAAAAACAAGATAAGACAATCAGTGTTTCAGTATCAGCCGGAAATATAACCATGTCAAATGCCTAGTGAAAAGTTTGTTGTTGTTGCACATCTATCATGCTTCTCTCAACTTGAAAATGTATACTTCACCTACAAATATAGTTCTCTAAAGACCTATTCATACCCTCACACACTCAGATAACATCACAGCACGTCTAACAAAAAGTTTAGCACCTGACATCTGCCAAATCAGCATGTTCAGTTAGTGAAGACAGTTGCCCACACACACTGATAGAGTGCAAGAAATTTTCTGACTGCTCATGTCTTTGTGGTTTGAACTGGCCCTACAATGCCTTTACCAATGTAGTTCTGCTTGCTTCTCTTTTGCTTTATGATGACTTACGCTGGCCACAAAGCCAGAAGCAACAAGCTTGTAAAAAGCGGAAATTCTCACAGCTCGACATCTTGGTATGCTTTTGTGTCAAGTTCTGGGTATAAAAAGTTTTTCCTTTTCATTTATAAACAGTGTGATTTATATCAGAGTACGTGTACAGTACATAAACATATCATGTGAGATGAGTAGTGTCTTAATTAGATAAAGTAGGTGAAAAGAAGACAGATGACAAACTACTTCTAGATATTGGATTGACATTGTACTTTGCCATGAGGCCACAGTAGAATATTTACTAAGGAAAGTGTAGTTGTGTAACTCAGTGTTTCTCAACCATGTTCCTGGAGAACCACCAACACTGCATGTTTTGGATATCTCCTTTATCTGTCACACCCATAACAGGTCTTTCAGTCTCTGCTAATGAGCTAAAGATCTGAATCAGATGTGTTTGGTTAAGGAGACATGAAGAATTTGCGGAGCAGGTGGTCTTTCAAGAACGTGGTTGAGAAACTGGTGTAACTGATGCTGGAAAATTGCAGACGTAGTGCATTTGAATTTGATTCACAGTGTAGAAGTAAAGTACTATATACATTCACCGGCCACTGTATTAGGTACACGTCCCACCACTCATTAATGCAAAATTCCAATCAGCCAATCGCATGGCAGCAACTCAATGCATTTCAGCATTTAGACATGGTCAAACCGAGCATCAGAATAAGGTAGAATGGTGACTTAAGTGACTTTGAATGTGGCATGGTTGATGGTGCCATACGAGCTGGTCTGAGTATTTCAGACACTCCTGATCTACTGGGATTTTCACGCACACCCATCTTTAAAGAGCCCATATTATGGGTTTTTGAAAATTCCCCTCCATGTAGTGTGTAACACAGCTCTAAGTGAAGTGAAGTATCCAGCTAAGGCTTAAATCTGTAAGAATACAGTGTTTAAAACGGTTGATTCATCTATAAAAGAGTCGACTCATAGTGCTTCAAACGAGTCGCCTTGATACCGACTCATTAGGTGTTTCGCCATGACGTACGAACGAAACCAAGTTATTCACGTGCACGCGCAAACCCAGGAGATTTCAAACCTGAGGCCCCGCCCTCTGACGCAGAAACCCAGACACACACACACACCCACAAACACACGCACACCCACAAACACACGCACACAAACATGCCGGTCGATTGAAGTCACACTGCAGATGGACATTATATTGAGTCTCTACCCAAAGATGAAACATCAGCATTATAACCAAGCAGTTGGAAACTTCTGGAAGCTACATGCTACAAAGAATACTTCATCTGAGTTTGTTAAAGGAAGGATCAGTAAAGAGTAACTGCTGGACGTCAGGATGGGTTTCTTCCTCCATTTCTCAAGTGTAAGTACGTGCGATTAAAGTTGTTGCCTCGTTTACTCTAGCTTGCAAATGTATTTAGTTGTGATTTGTTACTTGTAACCGCGTGTACTGTATCAGGTTAACTGGCTATATTCTCTTATCGCGTGCAAAGTCACGTTTAAAACGCGACGCGTGCTGTTTGTTTATGGAGCTCCGTGCTAGAGTTCTGCTCCCGCGATTTATTCGGAAATTTATTCCCGCGGCTGTCCCCGCGCCAGATTTCTGCGGCGCGGGAATAAATTTCCGAATAAATCGCGGGAGCGGTCGGTAACGGGTTTAATTTGGGACGGGAGCGGGCTGTCTAGCAATATCACGGATATTGCTATGCGAATTAGAAAGAGAGAGTCTGCGTGGTGCTTGTGTGTGTGTTAGTGCGCGCGTATGAGAGAGAGCGAGAGAGAGAGAGAGAGCGAAGACAGCTTGGCTGTCTGGACTGTATACTGGGTGATTTTTGGTTGTGTTCTCCGCTCTAGCGGGACCGGGCGCGGCGGGCAGAAAACGGAGCGGGTTCTCAGGCTAAAACCTGGCGGGTGCGGGCGGAAGCGGGAGCGTTGTCATCCGGAGGTGTGTGTGTGTTTTTGTGTGTGTGTGGTATGGCGAGTACACGACTGTCTCCTTCGTTCGGTTATCCGTGGCACTATCCACTCGCCATAGTGTGGCAGCTAAAATCCACGTCTACACTATCGAGCGTGTATGAACTGTGATTACTTTTTAAATTGCTGATTAGCTATTGGCCATTTCCCTCTCTGACCGAAGGCAGTCGACCAATCGCGACAGACTGTCATCGGTCCAATCAGCGCAGATTAGCTCCGCGCTAAGGAGGGGTTTGGGAACAAATGAATCACTGGACGATTCATACAGGAGTCGCTGGAATAATTAGCTAAAAATAAATGCAGATTATAAGACCATGAAAGTGTTTTTTGACCTTGCATGCATATTAGACTGTTGTTGGAGACCCTTACAACCAAGATATGACCCTATTTCATGTATAATATGGGCTCTTTAAGGTTTACAGAGAATGGTCAGAAAAAGAGAAAATTTTCAGTAAGCGGCAGTTCTGTGGGCGCAAATGCCTTGTTGATTCCAGTAACTCAAATAACCACTCCTTACAACCGTGGTATGCAGAAGAGCATCTCTGAACGCACAACACGCTGAACCTTGAGGCGGATGGGCTACAGCAGCAGAAGACCACACCGAGTGCCACTCCTGTCATCTAAGAACAGGAGGCTACAATTCCCACAGGCTCTCCAAAATTGGGCAATCGAAGACTGGAAAAACCTTGCCTGGTCGGATGAGTCTCGATTTCTGCTGCGACATTTGGATGGTAGGGTCAGATTTTGGCATCAACAAGAATCATGTCAATGCCACAGCCTACCTGAGAAATGTTGCTGACCATGTCCATCCCTTCATGACCACAGCGTACCGCTCCATGTAATAAAGCGCAAATCATCTCAGACCGGTTTCTTAAACTTGACTCTGTACTACACTGTACTCAAATGGCCTCCATAGTCACCAGATCTCAATCCAATAGAGCATCTTTGAGATGTGGTGAAACAAGAAATTCGCATCATGGATGTGCAGCCAACAAATCTGCAGGAACTGTGTGATGCTATCCTGTCAATATGGAGAAAAATCTCTGAGGAATATTTTCAGTACCTTGTTGAATCTATGCCACGAAGGATTAAGCCAGTTCTGAAGGCAAAAGGGGGTCCAACAAGTACTACTAACATATACCTAATAAGTTGGCTGATGAGTGTAGAATCCATCTGTTTTGCATTTGCACATTTTTAAAAGTACTGTTTTTCATAACTAATTTCTTTTGCCTTTGAAATGATGAGCATACTTAATATTTTACTAGTTATTTTGCAAGAAACTAGTACTCAGTTTAATCAAAGGCTATACTAGGATAATTAGGTTAACATGGTAAGTCACTTTACAAGAGTGGATTGTTTTGTAGCCAAGCAAAATTTTATCCTAAATATTGTAAATGTAAAAGCTGCTTTTATAGAAGGCAAACTAAAGGAACTAAGATTTATTCAGAAGATTAAAATATAATGAATACTGTGTATAGTGAATACTGTGAAAATCTTATTGCTCTCTTAAACATCACTTACTTAGGCAAATACCTGAAAATGAATAAACATTTCAGAGGTTGGTTAATATTTAGCTTTCAACTGCATATTACAAATATTACAAATGAATTGAATACAACTTATATTTTTCCATAATATATGAAAATGTCCTCTTATATTATTATTTGCACTTTAATAACAGCATGACACTGCCAGTATTGCTCATGTCATTCTGCTTTATGTCAGTCTTATGTCATAACCCTACATTTACATTTACATTTAGTCATTTAGCAGACGCTTTTATCCAAAGCGACTTACAAATGAGGACAAGGAAGCAATTTTCACAACTAAGAGCAACAAAGAATAAGTGCTATAGGCAAGTTTCAGGTCTGTAAAGTCTTAGAAGGGAAGTATTAGTAGTATTAGTTTTTTTTTTTTTTTTTTTTTTTTTGGTACAGTTAGTGTGATATTCAGAGAGGCAATTGCAGATTAGGAAGTGTAGTGGAGAGTAAATAGTTGAGTTTTTAGTCGTTTCTTGAAAATAGCGAGTGACACTGCTGTTCTGATGCAGTTTGGGAGTTCATTCCACCAACTGGGCAGATTGAGCGTGAGCGTTCGCGAAAGTGATTTCTTCCCTCTTTGGGATGGAACCACGAGGCGACGTTCATTCACAGAATGCAAGTTTCTGGAGGGCACATAGATCTGCAGAAGTGAGAGCAGATAAGAAGGAGCAAGGCCAGAAGTCACTTTGTAGGCAAACATCAGAGCTTTGAATTTGATGCGAGCAGCAACTGGCAGCCAGTGTAAACGGACTAGCAGTGGAGTGACATGTGCTCGTTCATTGGGTTCATTGAAGACCACTCGTGCTGCTGCATTCTGGAGCAGTTGAAGAGGCTTAATAGAGTTAGCTGGAAGCCCAGCTAGTAGAGAGTTGCAGTAATCCAGTTTGGAGAGAACAAGAGCTTGAACAAGGAGTTGAGCTGCATGTTCAGATAAGAAGGGTCGGATCTTTCTGATGTTATAGAGTGTAAATCTGCACGATCGAGCAGTTCTAGAAATATGGTCAGAGAAGTTTAGTTGGTCATCAATCGTTACTCCAAGGCTTTTCACCATTTTGGATGCAGTAATGGTTGCCCCATCCATCTGGATTGAAAAGTTATGGTGTAGAGTCGAGTTGGCAGAAACTTCAAGCATTTCCGTTTTTGCGAGGTTCAGCTGAAGATGATGATCTTTCATCCAGTGTGAAATATCCAACAGGCAGGCTGAGATGCGAGCTGGAACCGAGGGGTCATCAGGATGAAAAGAGAGGTATAGCTGGGTATCATCAGCATAGCAGTGGTAGGAGAATCCATGTCTCTGGATGACTGGTCCTAGAGATGATGTGTAGATGGAGAAGAGAAGTGGCCCAAGAACAGAGCCTTGAGGTACCCCAGTGTTTAGATGCTGTAGGTTGGACACCTCTCCCCTCCAAGACACCCTGAATGAGCTGTCAGTGAGGTAAGATCTGAACCATTGTATAACAGTGCCCGCAACGCCCAGTGACTCGAGCGTAGATAGCAGGATCTGGTGGTTGACAGTGTCAAAAGCAGCTGACAAGTCCAGCAAAATGAGGACTGATGATTTAGAGTCTGCTTTAGCCAGTCTGAGATCCTCCACGACCGAGAGCAGGGCAGTCTCAGTTGAGTGGCCTTTCTTAAAGCCGGATTGCTTGCTGTCCATGAGATTGTTTTGAGTAAGAAAGTCCAGAACTTGATTGAACACTACTTTCTCCAGAATCTTGGCCATGAATGGAAGCAGGGATACTGGTCTGTAGTTTTCAAGTAGCGTATGGTCCAAGTTGGGTTTCTTTAGCAGTGGGGTTACCCTAGCCTGCTTAAATGAAGTGGGGAATAAACCAGAGTCAAGAGATGTGTTAATTATGTGAGTCAGTGTTGGTATGACTGCAGGAGAGATGGCTTGCAAGAGATGAGAGGGAATGGGATCGAGTGGACAGGTGGTTGCATGGCTAGATAGCACGAGTTTGGACACCTCAGACTCAGAGAGCTGAGAAAAGGAGGTGAGTGTGTGTGGTGTTGGTGGTGTACCTTGCGTGTTTGTTGTAGGTGCAGCAAATTGAGCACTGATTTTTGCAGTTTTGGTACAAAAGAATGTAGCAAAGTCATCAATAGTAAGTGTGGAGGATGCGGGTGGAGGAGGAGGATAGAGGAGGGAGGAAAATGTTTTAAAAAGTAGGCGAGGATTAGTGGCATTGTTGATTTTCAGACGGTAATATGTCTGCTTTGCAGAAGTAACCTCAGCTGAGAAAGAGGACAGCTAGTAGCAAAGAACTCTGGTCCAGATTTGGCAAAAAGCTGGCACATCAGGCATTCATCCGGCACTGGCATACAGCATGTGGGCCAAACATGGCCCAGGTTTGGCAGAGGTGGCACCGTTTTTAAGGCGGCACACAAGATTTGGGCCAGATGAAAAACGTAGTATTTGTCCCAGATTTAAAAATTTGATAAGTGGGCCATGTGAGTTTGGCCAGTCTTGACCCACATTTAAAATACACTAAAATCACTTTTGAGTAAAGAAAAAAAATTCTACCAATCAGGTCACTTTGAGAAAAAGCGTGCCCGTAGTGTGCCTAAAGCGCCTCACTCCATGGGTTTATCAATTTCATTGCAATCGTGACACACTAACCTATCTGGCCCAGTTCAGGCCCAGTTATGAGTTATTAACTTGGCTGAGACTTGGCCCAGATATGGTCTGTGTTTGGCCCTTGTCTGGAAGCCAGATTTGGTCCAGTCATGTACCGTAATTCACTGCGGCATGTGGGCCAAGCAAAACCTGATTGTGTGGGCCAGAGCTGGGCCAGAGAAATTTTGCTATGTGGGAAGTGTCTTTACCTCATTGTTAAAAGTCACGAGAGCCACTCTGCGGTGAGATGAGGTTTTCAGCAGGGAGGACAGCACCATCTGAAGAGCTTCTTGGACTCCCTGACAAGAGTAACTGCACATGTACTGACTCCATGTATAGAGCTTATTAATACTTTAGCAGAAAAAAGGCAAAAGTGACCTCTCACCTGCAGTCGTGAAACATATGTAGGTGATCGCATGCTGTTACCAGGCGAGATCTGAGGGCACAAAAATAGATCTGTGGTTAAGATATGATATGCGGGTGTAAGAACAACGACATTAAATATGATGCATGTAAGTTTTTGACTCTTCTGAAGCATAAAAATATCATAATATGTTTGCATTTCAGAAACATGCTAATTTAGCAAATTTGTTTATCTGAAAAACAAAGCAGTCGGTTATTCTCCTTTAAAAATGTGCACTGTGTCGGAAAGTATTTATTTATTTATTAGGATTTATTAAGTCTTTATTTTGGTCTGTATAACTCCACCCACTGCCAGTTTACTCAACTATATTTAGACACCCCGTCTGCTTTTGTGGAAAACACAGGATATTTCATTTCCATCTTGAAGGCTGCCTCAATGTGTGCATGTGCAGTAGTAGCGGATGGGCATAGATGATGTAATGGGGGGCCTAAATTTAAGGTTGTTAATTTCTGTAATTTCATGGAAGGAAATCTGGTGTCAAGCAATCATTAATGGAATAAATATATTGTTCAATTTGATTTACGACCAATAAAAAGACTATAATTACATCCCATACACGAAACGTGTTACACTTCAATAATTCATTCGTTTGGTATCATTTGTATTATAATTTTAATATATTTTTTGTTGGCCAGTTTTCTACAAAATAAACAAAAAAAATGAACACTATTTAAGGTGAAATGGATAGCTCAGCGCCCAAAACACAAACTGTTTACCTAAATGAAAATAAATATTTACGAGTATTGTCTTATTGTTAACTGTATTACAAAACTATAATTACATTCTATTCACGAAACATGTTACACTTTAATAATTCATACATTAACTCCATACACAAGGTTGTTAAAATAAAACCTTCATAATAATACCCTGACTTTTCCTAAATGTATGCATTTTTCTTTCTAACATTGTTATTTTTGTTGAGTTTTGATTATTTCTACCTTCTATCTTAAACTACTGAGTTCAGAATTATCGCATGCGTTTCAGTGTCTTACTTTCCCCCATGCATTTGAATATGCATGAGTCTGTTGCCGGGCAACTTCCTGCTAACCTAAACATAACTGTAAAATATAAAGAAAAAAAAAGAAGAACTTCAAAACAACATTATGTTTTGCGAAAAAAAAACAAAAAACTAAAAGATGAGTGAAATTAAAATGGGGTGCGCACATACACATTTATAGGCTGTATTGACAAAAATATCACTATTTTAGGGTAATTACTTAATAAAATATGATGACAGACATTCAATGCTTAATTCTAATATCTCAATAGAAGCTTTAAATATAAATATAATGTGACGTCTTACATGAGAAGGGTCAGAATGACTAATAAGGCCATTCTTGTAAGTTAGTTCCTGTGTTAACAAATAATTTAAAAAATAAAGAATGTGACAGACGGTGCATCAAAGCACACCCATTTACTCTCTCGCAGGGAAACGGCAGTATTTTTAAACGTTTTTTTTATTTAGTTTAAATATCCTATTACTTGCTTTTCTTGCTTCTAACTTCTTTGGTTTTCCAATTAGTCAATTTGTCATGAGGGTGTGGTAATCATTTTGATAATTTCGTATTTTTAATGACAATTTTTGTCTTTTTGGAATGGATTTCATTTGGTATCATTTGTATCTTAATTTTTTTTTCGATCAGTTATCTACAAAATAAACAAGAAGTATGAACAACATTTGAGGTGAAATTAATTGCATTTTAAGACCACTTCCGTTCAGCAGTCAAAACAAAATGGCAAAACACAAATTGTTAGCCTTAATAAAACTAAACATCTACAAGTAATGTCTTAACCGTAGCTTAGCTTAATTTAAACAGTTTTTGCTGTTAATGACAAAATCATCCATCGTGCCAGTGCAGTTTCACTTTGATTAGTTCAACTCATTTTTACCACAATAAGCCAGGACAGGCTATTCAAGCGTATTATTTTCAGCACAGAAAATATTTGTATGTCAATGGGCAGTTTAGACATTATCAACTTTGTTCAGAAAAATGCTTGAAGAAAGGAACGCTATGGACATTTTTAAAGGAAAATTGCTTATTGGACTCTTTAACAAGTTCAAGATAATATATATAAAATGTATTCTCGTTTGTTTAAAAAAGGATAGATTTTAGGACGTAACAATAATACGCCTTCACTCTTGCGGGCGGGCCTAGGCAATTTGCGTTACGCCACTCTGCATATGCGACAGAAAATGCCTCCAAAATGAGACGCAGATTCAGATTTCTAATAATCCACTAGGTGTTTTTCAATGAGCAAATGGTATGAATATTGAAATTGGAATACATTGTAAGGCTTGATCGTCACGCACGCTCGCTCCTGTTGGTGTTGTCAATCTGGCAATCTACGCATACATGTATGTGTAGTCAGTAGCCCCTTTCACACATACAGACCTTTCTGGAAAATTACCTGCAGTTTACCGGAAAGGTCTGTATGTGTGAACAGACCCTTTTTGAAAATACCGGTAAATTCATTACGGCAATTTTCCGGAAAGAGAAGTTGTAACTTTACCGGTAATTTTCCGGAATGCTGCCCTATGTGAAAGCAGAAGGAAGATTGCCGGAAAGAACACGCTGACATGAGACGTCTACTTTAGCCAATCAGAACACTCAGACGCATTCACATCTGGCAGTTTATGAAAATAAAAGCCTTTGAATATTTTTCAGACACGTTTAGCTGCTAGAGCCAGATATCGTTTCTGTGCTCCTGTAAAACATTATTGATAAAATAATTGATAAAATGCTTATAATAAACAGCTGTTCGTTTACCTTCAAGCTCTGCTTCCGTTGCATGACACGTTAGCACGTAAAGGAGCCGGTGAGGGCCAGCACACACATATATTATGAACATCTCGACATCTGAAAGTGTTCCTCCATATTTGTTTATATAAGTTCTTCACAATACTAATCCATCCACATAATTTGTAATGTAGTCAATGTGTAAACATTTAGCTGTGGTTTGCATTTCTGCCTTTGGATGTCTCACAAAGCAGCTGCATGAATGCTAAAGCTTTAAATAAAAGTGAAACCATCAAGAAAAGGCCGACCCCTTCTATGTTTAAAAATACAAGTTTATAGGTAATTTCTGGTTAATGACGTCAGAGTTTAGTGGTGTTTTGGAATAGATGTGTGAATGGTCTTTTCTTCAGAAAAAGGCTAGAAACATTGCTGTGCTTCCACTCATCCAGGCCACACACTGAATGTTGACCCACTTTTCTAAGGGTGGAGATAGGACCATTAAAATACATACAAATAAACTGAGATACAGCTTTTTTTTTTTGCATGAACTGGGATCTCTATTACATCTTTTGCACTCACACACTTAAGTGAAAGACAAAATTTGCTCTCCATATTATTTGGCAACTCATTCATTCATTCATTCATTTTCTTTTTCGGCTTAGTCTCTTTATTAATCTGGGGTTGCCACAGAGGAATGAACCGCCAACTTATCCAGCAAATGTTTTACGCAGCGGAGGCCCTTCCAGCTGCAACCCATCTTTGGCAAACATGCATACACACTCATTCACACACATACACTACGAACAATTTAGCCAACCCAATTCACCTGTACCACATATCTTTGGACTGTGTGGGAAACCGGAGCACCCAGAGGAAACCCACGCGAAGGCAGGGAGAACATGCAAACTCTACACAGAAATGCCAACTGACCCATCCAAGGGTCGAACCAGCGACCTTCTTGCTGTGAGGCGACAGCACTACCTACTGTGCCACCGCGTCGTATTTGGCAACTGTTGTTTGTTATGTATTCTGTGTTGATTGACTCCGTTTTAGTTTGTATTAACCTAAGATTCACCAAACAAAACTGTATTGCATGACGTACAATGACAATAAAGTAAATTGAACGGAACCTCAGAAGTGACGCTCATGCTTCCGGAAATGTCCACACACAGGACAATAAGCATGTCATCCAGATTCTCGTAGTCTGTTTCCTTCTCGTCCATGTAAAGCACATCTCTGCCTGGAGGACTGCGAGAGGTAAACCGGCCCCTTTTCAGTGAAGACTGGGGGAAAACATTCTCCTTTCCACAAAACTCACAGCACCACAGCTGGAGAGACAAAAACCTACATTTTAAACACAAGTAACACTCACATATCAGATAAACAGGCTGATTGGTTTAACTCACTGTTGTTGATTGGTTTGTGACTGGGCTGCTTGCAGAGGAAAGGATGGCACTGCACTTTGCACAATGCACTGGTTTCTGGGTGCTCTGTATTGCAGATGCTACAGATAGAGAAGTTGAGCTGATTTGCATGGGTAAGTTAATGCTTTAAAATTATATTTAGCAGTGCAACAGACCTTTATTAATGTCCACCAGACTTCCCACTTTCAGTGACACCACATTGATGTTAGCTTTAAGCCGAGTCTCTTCATTACTCTCCAGGCCTGAGAGACAGAGATGCACAGTAATAGAGAGAACAGATTTTGTGCTCATTAAGAGAACATATTTTGTGTTTTTCAGCTCAATAAAGCAAATAAATTAAAGGGGTCATGAACTAAAAAACTAAATTCCCCTGCTTTTTTGATATATAAGAGATCACTGTGCTAGAAAAACATCCTGCTAGTTTCATGACTAAAAGTCTTTGGTTAGTGTAAAAACAGCTTATATTGAAGTCATCTGCATAAATGCTCTCTGCTCTCTGCTCTCATTTCTGCAGATCTATGTGCCCTCCAGAAACTTGCGTTCTGTGAATGAACGTCGCCTCGTGGTTCCATCCCAAAGAGGGAAGAAATCACTTTCGCGAATGCTCCCGCTCAATCTGCCCAGTTGGTGGAATGAACTCCCTAACTGCATCAGAACAGCAGAGTCACTCGCTATTTTCAAGAAACGACTAAAAACTCAACTATTTAGTCTCCACTTCACTTCCTAATCTGCAATTGCCTCTCTGAATATCACACTAACTGTACCAAAAAAAAAACAAAAAAAAAAACTAATACTTCCCTTCTTAGACTTTACAGACCTGAAACTTGCCTATAGCACTTATTCATTGTTGCTCTTAGTTGTGTAAATTGCTTCCTTGTCCTCATTTGTAAGTCGCTTTGGATAAAAGCGTCTGCTAAATGACTAAATGTAAATGTAAATGGTTGTGGAGCGAGCTACTTTATTGTTTGATACAGGGGTTTTTAAACTATTCAGCCCGGGACCACAAAAATAACAACTCCAGAGACTCGTGACCCCTACTATGGTCCGAGGTGGTTATAAGCATACAAATATTGCACACAATAGTGCACACACACCAATAGCAACCAAATAAACATAAGCATATTGGCAACACAAAAAAGTGCAACAGTCTCACAACCATATATATTTTTTATAATCATTATTTGTTAAATTTAATATTAACCTCAATTAATGAGAATGGAGAGCACAATGTTTTTAGCACAAGACTACTCTTGGTTTAATTTTGGAGACTTGGAGCCACTTGGAGATCATCCTCCTTGTTCAGTCGTGGCATTAATTTCTAATGTATGTGCCATGAAGGTGTCAAAGTTTAATATTGTACCGCAAAATCAATCTGCTGCAACTAACGCTATTGCTGTGATGGTAATCTAGCATAATGACCCCAGGGGTCGCAAATAATATATAATAATTGATAAAATATGATAATTCTAATAGTTTAATAAAATATATGAGTTTTTGGAAAACACCAAGTGGCCCATTGTCTCGCAACCCCCCAGGGGGTCCCAACCCCCACTTTGAGAACCACTGGTTTAATAGACTGTCTAAACTCCGCCTCCACAGAAGTAACCACTGACTGCAACTCCGCCCACTGATTCACATTTAAATATGTAAACACAGGTTTATTAAAAAAAAGACAATAAAGAGGCCCCGAAGTAAACAACAATTATTTCAACAATAATAAATAAAACCATACAATTTTTAAAGTTCCAGACCAACAGTAATAACTTTGGTCAGTTCATTTATCTGCAGATTTGTTTGAAAACAAGACCCGTTTTTTTTGTTTGGTTAGATTTTCAAAAAAACTCAAACTAAAAGACGAGTTTGTGCCGGTTATATTGCACTGAGAATAATGTTGAACCTAGGGCTGGGTGATAAAGACAGTACCGGTATTTATTGACCGAACACCATCGTCAAATACGATAAAAAACGTTTTGGTATGAAGTTTGCGCTTTTTACATACGAATTTTGGGTTGCGCCTTCGCGACTTCAGGTAAGAATAAAAACACCTGCGAAAATGAGTGCCGTATAGCAGCAGTAAGGAGATTATTAGTATAAAAGGATGTAAGGATGTCGCCACAGTGGCTTTTTGGTTTCTTTTCTTTTTCATCCCAGCCACTAGCACCCCATCTGAAAGATTTTTTAGCATAGGGGGTAATATAGTCATTTAACTTCACAATTTGTAATGTTCAGCATGTATTTGAATATTAATGGCTGGTTCCTTTACTTGAAAGCTCAGATTTGATTATCATAATTTGTTTTGTTTACAGAGTTTGAAGTTTACTGTATTATTATTATTATTCACACCTTAAAGTTTGCTTTGATTGTTCAGCATTTACATTTTACCATTGCACACTCTTTGTAATATTTAATTCATCAAGTTTAAAAGTCTCTTTAACATTTATGTTTATTTTATTATTAAAATATCTGATATTTTGTTTCAATATATTTGTTTTTGAATATTAAAACTATTTGCCTTAGTAATGTTAAAATATAGTGGCCTAATATTTCTAAACGTATTGTTAAAATATATTTCATAATTATTAATACTGAATGATATGAAACATGATATTGTGATGATTTTTTCGCTGTATCTCCCAGCTGTTGTTGAACCACACAAGTGTGAGTAACTGTTTAATACATTTTCACTATTGTCTTTACTGAATATTTAAGCATTTTGATGTACAATCTATACAAATAGCAATATTATAAGTAGACCTAATAGTACAGTACAAATTAATAAAAAGGGAGTCAATAAACACTTTAGCACAATAAAGCTATTCATTATCATGTACAAGTTAAAATGAGGATTTAGTGAATAGTTTGTGTGCATGTTCGAATTCAGAGGACGGTGTTTTCTCACCTCTGGGTGGTAATGGTGGAGGGACAGGACTAGAGAAAGAGCTTCTCTTCCTTATGTTACGTGGTGGTACAGGTGGTGGAAACATTGATGGAGCTGTAATAATAATTGCAAGGTCAGAAATTAACATCTCCATTAAGAAGATTAATTTTCTACAGTATTACGTATCAGGTGCACACCAGTATTAAAGTACCTAATTATGTGTTGTGAATTAAATGAGTAAGCAAATAAATGCTTCAATCAGTCAGAATGAAATATATAAATTGTTGTCACTAAAAATGTAAAGTTAAAATCAACATTTAAAAAAAGAGCACCTTGTAGGGCTGCAATTTGTTGTTAAATACTAATATCCTAACATTACGACATAGATTATTAATGTTATATACAGTATGTGTTTGTGTCAAATTAGGCAATACAAAAAAACAAGTTGGTCCATGATGTTAGTTATATCCTTCATTCATTCATTCATTCATTTTCTTTTCGGCTTAATCGATGTTAGTTATATCTAAATTATATTGTATATCTCTCGTAATGATTTTCTACATTGATAAGTTTAGCTTTATTACTTTGTATCTGCACTTGTTGTGTATCGTAAGAGGTTCTGGTTATTGTCTGCAGTGAGTTTGTTAAACACTAAAGCATTCATTAACACAAAATCAATATGTTTGATTGGTTATAATGCTCATTGCTGCAAAAAAATATAATTTGATAGACTAATAACCTTGCTTTTATTTGGCAAGGATGCATTTAGTATAAAATACCCAACAATAAAAATATTTACATGATTTGACCCATTTTTCCAAATAAAAAAACATACTTTTGAACTAGCGAACAAAAAAAATCTGTTTTCGCTAGCGTAAGCAATGAGAAGGTTTCCTGTCATCAGCTTTTAACACCCACAAAGAGGATGTGATGTTACTTTTCCAAACGAACAATTACTTTTCAAACACAATCGAGCACTTGTGAACTGAAACTGTGCCTCCTCCCACCATCAGGCAAAGTTAACAAACCATTCAGTTTTATTCTTCTCAATTAGAACAATAAAACAAAAAAAGATACAAACACAACATTCCAAAAAGAAACTCCATAGCTAGTTAAGCCAGCTAGTATGTGCAGCTATAATATCAACCTCTTTACACATTCGGAGCAATGTTCATAAATGTGAGGAAGAGTTATTGTCATTAATTCACCTGGTTTCTGAACAACGGTAATGCGGTTGTCATAAGGATGATCTGAGATGGATTGAGCTCTGAACAGACCACAGGGAAGAGTGGAGGCAGAACCTACAAGACATGAACATTTATGTTAACAGACTGAGTGACTACATTCACTGAAATATTTTTTTTCTGTAACATTTTATTCTGAAGTTTAAAGATCTCTAAACATTATTTCACTGAAAATAACCTATTTCCATTTAATAGGTTGCATAAATGCTAAAGGTTAAGCATTAATACCAAAATAATACCACTCTTTTTAAGAGTGTATATTTAATAATACAAAACCAAACAGATTGGAATGAGCTGTCACTATAGGAGCTTGTATTTTCAGTGATAGTGACAACACAGAATAGAGAATAGATTGTTAGTATTATATATATATATATAAGGGCGGTACAGTGCTGAGTGGGTAGCACTGTTGCCTCACAGCAAGAAGGTTGCTGGTTTGATCCCCGGCTGGGTCAGTTGGCATTTCTGTGTGGAGTTAGCATGTTCTCGTGTTCGCATGGGTTTTCTCTGAGTGCTCCATTTCCCCCACCCAAAGACAGGCGCTATGGATGAATTGGGTAAGCTAAATTGTCCTTAGCGTACACTAACATGATACAGCTAAATATCAACTTTGATGTAAACGGCCCTGGAAGTAAGTATATATATATACACATATATAAACTAACCATTATATACAGAATATAAGAATAAAAGAATACAAAGTGTAAGATAAATAAGTGTTGAAAACTCATTTGTCTGTCGAAAAATCCAAATAAACTACTTCTGTGCTTTTAGAAATATATTGGCAGTACTTTTTTATCTAAAAGGTACATTGTTAAAAATGCTGGGTTCCACACAATCGATTTGTGTTGGGACATGAATGAATTAAGTCAACTAATTAGTTTTTGCTAATTTAAGTTGATTGAACATAAAACAAGGTTTTCTCAAGAATTGTGTTGTTTCAGCTTATTTGAAATAAGAAGCTTGCACCAACAGCAAATGTAATTTTTTTTTCAGTGTATCTTTCACTGTCAGAAATAAATGTACAAGAGCTGTCACTGGGGTACCATGGTACCTTTTGAAAAGGTACAAATTTGTACATAAAAGTCCATATTAAGACCTCAAGGGTACATATTAGTACCTTAAAAGTACGAAAGTGTTCTTCATAAAAATTTTTAGGTACTAATATATGCATCTGAGTTAAGTACAAACATGTACTTTCTGAAAAGATACCACCCCAGTGACAGCTTGTGTAATTTTATGTCTAAGAGTGTTGAGTATAAATTCGCCTCATTTTCTCTTTAATTATTAGGATTAAATTCTGCATTTTAAGCACTTTCTTTTCCTGAATTAGCTTGTCGGATGGTCATCATAACTACACTTTTTGATGTTCCAAAAACATTTACTAAAGATTTAGATTACTGAAATACAATAATATTTACAAAAAAATACAATACTTATTTTAAAAATACTAATTTATTACATAATATTTCATTAGACAAAAATAGGAATCTGTTAAAGTTTTTAAATAAAAAAAGTGTAGCATATTATCGTTTACAAGGCAAATAACAAACTGGCCAGCACATTCAACTTTGCTCAGTCAGAATTTGGGATGCCGAATTTGGCACCAAAATTGTCAAATTCAGTGTCCCATATTCTGTACTGATAGCCTACACTAGATTCTGCTTGGTCTTAAAGCCTTTTTTGATGGGTTATTTTCACAATTCGTTATGGCATAGCAGTCAAAATAGGGCAAATAAGCTCATGTAGGGGACAATTTCTGGACCTTTCTCAGTTGGGCAGGTCTTTCTAGCCACCCGAACCCCCCCAAATACGGGCCTGCAACATGAACCCTGTAGGTATAAACTATAGGGCTGCACGATATTGGAAAAATCTAGTACTGCAATATTTTTTGAAATATATACTGTATTGCGAAATGAATACAATTTCAACCAAAAACCCCAATATCTCTATTTGGAAAGAATTTATAATGTTAGATGAATTGGGATGATTCTGCAGTGGGAGTGCATCTTCATAAAATCTAATAAACAATCTATAAACTTTTTGTGGTTACCCAATACATTTTCATTGTGGTCTGTGCTGTTTGCAGTGCATTTCTGTATTTGCAAGTGTTAAGAGTATTTTCATGCATAACAATACAATTCATCTATAAATACAATCAAGACAAAGATACAACTTAAATAAAGTGTTTTATCATTTTCGAGTCTAACAGTATTCAAGTACAATAACTGAATGATAAAAATAAATATAATTCAATAAATCTAATCATTGTTAAAGTCACAAATGGTACAATTTCTTATGGCAAATGCTATTGAGGTCATTATACAATCAAAGACACATGCAAATGACCAATTATAATACAAACTCAACATTGCATATCCTGCAATGTGACTACTGCGAAGGATCACATTGCAATATTGAATTTGAAATGATATATTGTGCAGCCCCAAACGTAACTTTTGGAAACCTACAGCCACATTGACTTCTTTTATATCTTTATTACAGAGAGCATAGAAAATCCAAGCATAGCTTGCTCTCTCAAACCATGGTTTAAAATACAAACAATCACTGTATATCTGATCTGCATTAGTGGTATATTTTAAAGATGAATACCTTGCATTTTCTGCTCTCCATAACACATGCACCGCACACAACTAACCTTGATTCGACACTTTAGCTTCATCTTCTGTTAAGCTCTCAGACCTCCAGTTACACACAACATGACTGCAGGCAAACTCCATCTCTGTGGGTTACAGACAAGAAAAGCGTTGCTAAAATAGCCAGTAATTATAGTAATTACTATGATTACATATAACGTGATTATATATAAATCAAGTTCTATTCTTTATAGTCAACTGAAAATATCACACTTCAAAATAACGTCGTCAGCATGCATGCAGCTCTTACTGCTCATCTGCAGTTTATTGTTAAGTTCTTAGATTCCATTTCCTGTCAGAACGGTTGAGCTTTACTTTGATCTCAGTTGCTGAAGGCATAGACACCTGTGGTAAACACTGTGGCACAGTTTACTTTTTGTAAAATGTTCTCAAGTCTAGTAAATGGCTTGATTATTCATCTATACAGACAACACATATTGTTTTTTAATTTGATTAATGTGTGACATATAATGTCAAATAAGAAGCGAGGTACTTTACTTGGTCACGTTCTCATACAAACAACAACGTGCATATCAATGAATAGTATAACAGAAAAAAGCCCTAAATATAGCATAAGATACACGGGTTATGTATATTTACAACGTGCTTACCAGGTGGTGATAATTCAGTGAAGTGTCTGTCATTCAGCTGGCGTAAAAAAGCTGTTAATATTACTGCGCTGTTTGACGCAAACCTGCTGTTTATGTGTGAGTGTGCATGTGAAGATACAGGAAGTCAGGAAACCGGCGGTATGAGACTAGAAAAAGTGTTTAAAAATGTAAAGAAAAGTAAAGAAAAGAGAAACGAAACGAGATGTCCGATTTGAATGTGATTGTGTAACTAGGTTTCAAAGGCACATTTTCACTTTTTTTTTTTAAACTCAAAATGAGCTTAAAGTTAACTTTTATAACAATATTTATAACTTAATTTATAGCAGCAGTTTGTTATTATCTGCGTTCACACATGTAATAAGAAACTCGCCACAGTTACGTCATAACCTCAATAAAATAAAAAGCTTGGCACAGAAACAGGATTGTCAGGTAACTGTGGGTTGGGTAATGTAATGTGTCTCCCCACACCACCAAGGCATGGCAAGTTTATTTAGGCTATAGCAAATTTCCTACACAATAGCAATTAAAAGTGCTTTACATAAACAACAAAAAAAGACAATTATAAGAAAAAAAAACAAATGATAAAAATGACTAAAAACAGATTAAAATTTGTTGAAACAGGTTATAAAAGAATAAAAAAGAAAGAGCATATGCGCCAGAGCATGCGTGTGCTTGAGTTCCTAGGCCAATTAGTGATTTATAGACAAGTAATAACACTTTAAAATCTATTCTGAATGTAACTGGGAGCCAGTGTAGAGACCTGAGGACAGGTAGATGTGCTCTAATTTTCTGCTTGTGGTCAGAACCTGACCGCAGCGTTCTGTATGAGCTGCAACTGTCTTTTTGGGAAGGCCCGTGAAGAGGCCGTTACAGTAATCCACTCTAAAGCTGATAAAAACATGAACAAGTTTTTTTAAGTCCTCACTGGAAACAAAGCATCTGATTCTTGCAATGTTTTTGAGATGATAGTATGATGATTTAGTTACTGTTTTGACATGACTACTGGAACTCAGATCTGACTCCAGTGTCATACCAAGATTCTTGATCTTATTTTTTTGTTGTTTACCTCTTAGAGCCAAGATAAGTATTCCCCAGTGTGCAGCATCCTCTTGGATGATGCGACAGCAGCCACAGGACAAAGGTGCCAGCGCACTCATCACACATCAGGTATTGGTGGAGTGGAGAGAGAGTGATAGAGTTCAGAGAGTCAGGACCTTGGTTTAAAGCATGGTTTATACTTCTGCGTCGAGTGATCGGCGTGACCCACGACGCATGCATTGTGCGTTGCCGTGCATTTGAACTTCTGCATGCTGTTTGTGTTACTCTACAATAACACTTCCGAGACACTAGCTGGCAGTGAGGTTTTATGTTCCTCTGTGTTGAGTGACAGGGGAAGTATAAGCCAACTAAATTACAAAGCTTGCGCTATGCTTCGTTGTGACGTGTAGTTACATTTTTTGAGAGTTGAGAGAATTTGAGAGAATTTTTTGAGAGACTTCTTTAAACTAGGGCATTAGGACTCACACAGACCACAGGTTGAGCGCCCCCTGCTGGCCTCTCTTCCAACACCCCTCATATCCAACAGCAACTTAGTTTTCCCATGTGGTCTTCCACACAGGTACTGACCAGGCTCAGCCTTGCTTAGCTTCAGTGAGTATTACAAACATATTAACATAATAATACAAGTAACAAAAGCATATTAGCTACAACCAATGGTGCCTTTAGAGCAAGGGTGTAGAATTGGCATGGTCAGAGGGGACGTGTCCCCACCAGTCTCCACTAATTACTGAAATGTCCCGACCAGTTATTTAATTGACTTCAAAATTAAGTAATGCTCCTTTAACTCTTAACCTACATGTGTACCAAGTCAAATTTGCTACGAGTTCACTGTAATACTTCTAACCAAGACTGTGCAAACAATCAAAATTCAGCTTCGATTTTGCCCTCCATGATTATGAAAAACCATAAACAGGATAAAAAACCTCTCTAAATTTCTCTACATTCATACCTCCTCAATGGTTGACTGCGGTAAAATCGTGTAAATTAACTTTTGCAACATGGGACGTGATTTTTATTTTTATGTAGTGTTTATTTTATATTATTGAGTACTTTATTCATGTTTTTAATAGCACAAAACATAATTTGTGCTGTTTAATGCATGCCCATTAGGGATGTATGTTCCCTCAAATGTCAAGAGCGAATTTACACCCTTGCTTTAGAGGGCTTTGTATAGCCTACTGTATAATACACTTTACCATAGTATGGTTCAAAAACTATAAACAATAATCAAATAAATAAATAAATAAATAAATAAAGCATTTTGTCATGTGGGCTCAGAAGGTTTTTTTAAAATAAGAAATCTTTTTAGCTCAGTAATTAGCAGATCCTGAGGAGCATTTTGCTCTTACGAGTCATTAGAGTCAGATGGCCAGTTTTGTAGAGTGAAATTAAGGCTGAGAAATTAAGCACAATCACAGAACCCAATAGTATCTGAATGCAGCTTTCATGATGCAAGCTGAGACTGCATTTCTCAGTGATGCAATGTCAGACACAATGCACTCTGATAGAGCTAGTGATGTCACTGTGAGGGGTAGGGTTAGGTAAACCCATTACAAAGCATTGGATGCAGCTCAAATCGCCTTGCAGCAGGTCTGCATCCAGCCCCCTCTCCTATAAAAAATACACTAATTTAAAATGCCAAAGCTTGTTTATAGTATCAGCAAAACTTTAAATACATAATATTTATTTTTATTTATACTATTATTACTATTTTTTGCAGTTGGTAGGCTCATGTAAGCGTGCTTCTGAGAATCAAATTAAAGGGAGAGATTCATAAAAAAGCGTAATTCCGACATTATTTATTAAAAGTAAAGAAGTAATAAAATGGAAATCAAAGACACAGTGCAAAAGGTCATCTGTCTTCTTTACATTTGCAAAATGTAAGACATTCTTAAATCAAGACAAATATACATGAAAAGGAAAAGTGCTGTTTTATGAAACAATATTTCAGCAAGTTTTATTCGTTCATTTGTTTTTGTTTCTTGAATCAGGTCTTAACATCTTAAATGGGACAGTTTACACAAAATTTGTTAGGAATCACTATTGCTTTGTCTGTTATTAGAGATTGTGTAATAGGTACACAACACTATCCAAATATGAAGGATGTAGGCTGTCAAACATGCATTGATTTATTTATTTATTTTTTACTTTGTTATCACCTTGTAAAGCATCCTTGATTAATGGAAAGGTGCTATATAAAATAAACATTATTATTAATATGTATGCAGAATTGTACATTGGTGGACACACAGCTGTCCTTAGCCAACTTTCTAAAAAATGTTACTGTATAAGCAAACAAACAGCCAATTACATCAGTGAGTGTTTTATTTTCAAGAGCTGAAAATCTGACACCTATTTAACCAGTGTGTTCCAATGAGGAGATCAAAAATACCCTATTACATGATGTGTAAATCCTGATAACATTATACACATATATAAGCGGACGTCTAACAAAACTACAAAATAAATCACACCAGTTCATGACCCCTTTAAATAGGGTTATTTGAACAACCCAAAATGGCAGAGCCAGGATTGCTGTAAGTCAAACAATGCTGAAAATACCTACTAATGTCACAATTACCTTTGATTGGAGAGTATTTTAATATTTTATCTTCTTGAACGTGTAGTAATCAACAGCCTTTCTTCCTTGCATAATGTTAGTGAGCTTCTCTAACTCTAGGCTTTTAAAGCATCGAGTACGGCCCTCAAGATGGCAGCGACCGCCACTGCCCCAGGGTCCGGCTGGGTCAAATGTTCAGACGCGACATAACTGGCACGTCCAGCCCTTGCAGTCAGATTACGGGTCGATTCTGCTCCCGAATCTGCTTTCTGTTACAGACAAGCAAAAGGCTAACGTTATAGATGCAATTATGAGTAAACAAGAAGGTTTAACTAATTCTCCAAACCTCCACTGCTGCTTGTAGCACAGTATTGTGACCACCAGGAGGCGCTGTGGACAGTTTTTTCAGCTCCTCCACAGCCGGGCATAGGGCGTCCAGCTGAAAGAGAAGACAAAAGGCAAGAGTTATTAATGATTTGCAAGCATCAAAAGGTTTGCTTCAGTGCAAGTCCTAGGATAAGACTAGCAGGTTAATTATTAAACATTTCACACTTGACAAGCAGATTTTTATTTGTGTCAGGGTTTAATAGTTTAATTATTAATATTTACAGATATAAATAGAACACTTTAGCAATAATGGAGATTCATTCGATATACTGATCGTGTTCCTTATAGAAATTTTATATACTACACATAAATTATTTATGCAAACCATATATTTTTGAAAGACAAGACAGATTTTTATTAGTAAGAATGCATTAAACAAAATATATATTTTAAATAAATACTAAAATATTTCCTTAAAAGAAAAGAAAACTTAATGATCACAGTTTCTATAAATAAATAAATAAATATTTTGAGCAGCAAGTCAGCATATAAAACTGATTCCTGATTCCTGAAGGATCACATGATGCTGAAGATTAAAAATAATTATGCCAAAAACTTTACAATAAAAGCCTCAATCTTACAATTTTGCTGTATTTTTTACTGTTTTACCAAAAAAGGGACCAACCCTAACTGGGGCAGTACCTTTTCATGGGACAGAAGTGTACCATAAGACAAAGAAACAAGTTTGTACCATTGTAGTTTGTACTTTTAAGGACAGCAACCATGAGAAACCAAAATGTACCTTTGGTTTTTTAAACATTTAGATATAATGTTATACCTTCATCAAAAGTACAAATCAGATCTATGAAGGTACCACTACAGTGACAAGACACTTTCAACCTTAACAGTGTCAAATGTGTTTCTTCAAGAACAATTTAATCGCATTTTGCTATATCAAAAATGCATCAATGTATTTTCAGCAAATATAAAACATCAAATAGATTTTTAAACAATATTTTTTAAAAGTTTCTTTTTGTGAAAAATGCACCTTTTCTACTTACAAAAAAAGAATAAAAAAACTATAACATAAATCAAAAGATAAATTTTTTTAAATATAGCTAAACATTTCACAACATTTTCAGAAAAATGTAACAGAAATACATTCTCCCATCTACAATATAATACATTTTTGTTCTTCAATTTTCACACAAAGCTTTGGTAAATCACCTAAAAGTTCATTTAATTTACTTATTTTGCTAATTTTAAAATAGAAATAGAATTATTATTAAGGTATTGTAATGAGATATGGACAATGTTTGATTAGTTTTACAATACTTAAATGTTTGCATGAACACTTTATTTATGCAGGACTTTTGCCAGCTCACTTTTGCCAGCTCACGTGCGTATAGTGAAACGCAAACGCCAAAAGGTGTAGTTTACAATACCAATAGTTTTGTTTTACCAGTTGTTTTGTTTTATAGAGCTTAATAATGAATGTTTAACAGTTTGTTCCAGCATATGCTTTTAAATGATTCATGTTTTAATATGGAAATTATTCATAAATCTTTGCCTTTCCAGTAATATTTATTTTCATAGGTATTGTAATAAAGGAGTCGTCCAACACTTATGTACCTTTTTTATGAGAACAATTGTGTACCTTAAATAGTATCATAAGATGTCTTTTCTGTACCATATATGGTACAACTTTTACAAAGGTACAATACTGTTCTGTAAGGAACATTATTTGTACCACCGTGTATCTTTTTTTCTGAGAGTGTAAGCAATCAAGATATTTTTCAGAAATATTAAAACATTTTTGAAGTAACAAATAATAAACCAAATATTTTTATGGTAGTGTAATTGATGAACTAATCTGCCTTTACTAGCTCCAGAATACTGTGCACTACAAAAACTACATTAATCAGTCATACACCATGACCCGATCTGAAGACTTAAATAATGATGCCAAAAATAACATTCTAAAATCATACATTACTACATCAAAAAATAAAAATAAAAAAAACAGTTCATAAAATCATAAAAAGCCACAATCTTTGTACTTTTACAGTTTCATTAGTGAGCAATCAAATAATTTTTCAGAAATATGAAAATATATTTAAATTTTTAAATAATGAGCCATATATTTTATGGTAGTGTAATTGATGAACCAATCTGCCTTTACTAACTCCAGAATACTGAGCACTACAAAAACTATATTAATCAGTCATACACCATAGTCCAATCTGAAGACTGATGCCAACAATTACATTCTAAAATCATACATTAGTACATTATAAAATCATAACAGTTATTTTAAAAATAAAAAAGCCACAATCTTTGTATTTTTAGTTTCCTTAGTGAGGAATTAAATATTTTTTCAGAAATATAAAATATCTATTTAAAATAAATCAATAGTAAACCATATATTTTATGGTTGTGTAATTCATTAACCAATTTGCCTTTACAATTGACTAACCCCAGAATATTGTGTACTAAAAAACTATATTAATCAGTCATACCATGGTCCTATCTCCTGGTTCGGCACCTCCATATCTGTAAGAAAACAAGGAAATGTTTTTTCAATTAAATTACAAATTTTTGTACACTCAAAAACTGCTTCAAACTACCTATTAAATAATATATGAAACAGCACAATTTTTAGGATTAATTTGGGGGACAACTTCATTCTTTTATTTTCAATCCACTTAAATTTGTGAAAACTATTAAGTTAACTTGATCAATTTGAGTTGGAACAATATGAAGAAATTGTGTGACACCCCACATTTTCTACCGTGTACAGTGTCTGAAATATTTGTTATATATTGTATTTAACAAAACCGCTCAGATTTACTTACTGTGCCACAACTGCACAATTGTTGTATATCATAATATTATACTATTAACTTCAGCTGTAATTATAAATTGTTCATGTTTAAATGTACACTAAAAACTCATTCATTGGATTTACAAAATACTTTTAAGGTAAACAGTTTAGATAAGCTGAATTTAAACAAACAAATTAAGCTGAACATTACTTAATTTAATTTGTTTGTTTAAATTCAGCTAATATAAATTTTTTGCATCCAATTGATATTAGCTTTATATTAGCTGAATTTAAACAAACAAATTAAATTTTATAAATTTTATAAATAAATTTTATATATTAAAACATTATAGTAAATCTAATGAATCATTGTTTTTTTAGTGTACAGGATTAATTAAATATTCCACAACAAATACAGCGTCAAAGAGACGAGGAAGGGTTACAGTTGGCCTCACTGACCTCTTCATTGCTTCTGTCCCAGCATGCAATGCTTTGGCCCAAGCAGCACCATCACAGTTTTGTCTCAGATGGGGGGCAGCCGCAGACAAAAACAAGCAATATAACTGGGGAGAAAAAAATAATATCACAGGTCATTGGACAATACAAGATTACATTTAGCTTTCAGATTTTTTAAGTAACCAATCAGTTGAAGACACACTGACTGACCGCCCCTGATGATCCTCCCATTCGTTCCTGCACCAGCAGAGCCAGATCTGCCAGAAGCTGACCGAGGTTTCCAGGGATTGTGCTTGTCTGGAGCCACTCCTGAATGGCTGGACAAGATGACAGCCAAAAGACAAATTAATACATCATTTAATCGGCACACTACAGCAAAGGGTATTAGGCTTTTTACACGTTTGCTTTGAAATTTAGCTGTTTGAGCATAAAAAAAAATCTGTAAATGAACAATCATCAGTCCAATGGTAGTTATGCTTGATATCAGTAAGAACTGTTTCTGAAAGTCTTAAGCTTCTTTTAATGTACACAACACAATAACCCAGATTTAAGTTATTCCTGCTCATGAAGACAGATTCAGTAATTAAACAGAGATGCTGTTTCAAGAATCCAATATACTTCTAGTTTTTTCCATTTACAAGTTGTGGCAAAAGTGAAGTCATTTTTCTCTTTTAATGACCTTGAGAAGGTGATCCATGCTTTTATTTTGGTAAAACTGGACTATAGCAATTCTCTATCTGTGGGCATTAGTCAAAATGCCCTGAATAGATTTGCAATTAGTACAAAATGTGGCTGCGAGACTTCTGACAGTGACTAACATATATAAGCACATATTCCCAGTTCTTTCCACTGGCTGCCTGTTAGGTCACGGATTAATTTCAAACTATAAATTTTTGTTTTTAAATCCTTAAATAATCTGGTACTACCTTACATACCAGACCTGATACATGTATATATTCCTGGTAGGTCACTAAGGTCTTCTGATCAGTTTATTCTTTCCATACAAAGGTCTCAGTGTAAGCAAAGTGGGGATCTGGCTTTTGCTGTTATTGCCCCAAAACTCTGGAACGGGCTTCCACCCCACATCAGACATGCTCCAACTCTATCTGTTTTTTTGTGATTATTTATTTATTGCAGAACAAAGCCAGCATATATAGCTAGTGACAACTATAAACAAGAAATCAAATAAAAGTTGCATTAAATAAAAATACATAAAAAATAATAATAATAATACAATTAAAACAATAAAATAAATAAATAACAATACACAGGAAAATTCTGGGGTGAGAATTATCTAGGTATTATAAAAGAAATTTTCTCAATAAAATCAGACCATGCTTTGATTGCATGGGGTTTAGCTCTGTTAATGTTCTTGCTGTAGAACGTTCTAACAGCGCAATATTTTTAAGTTCAATAAGCCACATTTTATCCGCTGGGAATGCGGGTTCATGCCATATAACTCTTTCTGTTTTTAAAAAGCTTCTGAAACTCCATCTTTGTTCTTTAGCAGTTGAGCCTTTTTGAGGTTGAGAGGTTTTCCTTATGTTTTAATTGTTATGTATGTGCTGTAGGTTTTATTTTATTTAGTACTGATCGTCTTCAGCACTTTGGGCAACGTTGCGTTGCAAAAAATGTGCTATAGAATATACTAACAAACAAACAAAATGTTTACATTCACTGAAATAACAAACAATATGTGGTTTTGCATTTAAAGTAATGCTTTTGGCATTACTTTATGTGTATTTGATAGATAAAAAATAACTTAAAGCATTTAATACACATTTTTTGAGTAAAGCCCAGCTCAACTGTGTAATTATTAATAATCCTAAACAATTTGAACATGTCAGACTGCACAAAAATGATTCTCATTTCACACTGTAAGATGTCAGTTATCATAATGTCAGACTCAACAACTCAGCAAACAATGAAGATGTGCCGAACACGGACACGCAAAAAAAAACAGACACTTTCACTATCCCGTATTCTGAAATGATACCTCACAGTAAACACAAACATACTGTAGACTGTGGGTTGGAAGTTGTCGTGCTGACTATGTCATCAGATTCAGTGCTCCTATTGGTTCTTGGTCACAGCTGAAGTCTCACTGCAGAAGTGTATGAAATCTTGACACTGACAGAACTTCATTGTAGAGAACATCTGACTGCAGTGGCTGTCAGTGAACATGTCACACCAATTTTATCCTAATAATTACTGGAATCTTTTAGGATTTCCTAAATTTGTCTTAGGCAATGTGAGCACAGTGTGAGCAGGGCTTAAGTCTGGCGGCGGGGAGCAGCCTTTAATTTTTTTGCATTTAAAGAAATGGACATGAAAACAGCATGTTTTTTTTCTTGAAACCAAAAGGGGCATTAAAAGCATTAGTATTTAGTTATTTTTAGTTGAAAGTTCACAGACACATTCTGGGACATCTGAGACTTTAAAATAAAAAAGTCAAAACAAGACTTCTTTAACTCAAATTAAATATGTTGGTTTGCACATTTTGTGAATGTTGAAAAAGTTTTACCATTAGCAACGAGAGCATGTGTACTCCCACAGTCTCCATCCCCTGCTGCACGGTCCAGAGCATTGAGTTCCTCTTGGCGCTGTAGGAGAATCTTACATATGGCCTCCAAAACCAGACGAATGACAGATGATAGAGCACCTGTGGAGCAGCACATCTGTGATGATCAAGAGCTATAGACTTTTCACCTAATATACAAGGTTTAATAAATATGTATTGAAAACATTTTCAAATCGTAATAATATTAGTAATATTATCATTGTTGGTGCTCGACAAACTCCTCGAGAAACAAATTGCCATTACAAAACTGCTGTTGACAAATACATGCCAGTGTTACTGGCCAGTTTCTCTGTAACGTTTTTAATAGTGCTGTTATAATTACAGTATTCTACAGTGATAACTGTAATTACTAATAACATTAATATGTACTATATGATATGCTGCATGCTTCAGAGTGAATCTAACATATTTGCCTCTTTGAAATAAGAATGATTTACAAATTACTTGTCAAACAATAGTTTTGATATTCATTTTCTTGTCGGATTAGTCCCTTTATTAATCCAGGGTCGCCACAGCGGAATGAACCGCCAACTTATCCAGCATGTTTTTACGCAGCGGATGCCCTCCCAGCCGCAACCCATCTCTGGGAAACATCCATACACACATGCACACACACACACACTCATACACTACGGACAATTTAGCCTACCCAATTCACCCAAACCTGTACCACATGTCTTTAGACTGTGGGGGAAACCGCAGCACCCGGAGCAAACCCATGCGAACGCAGGGAGAACATGCAAACTCCACACAGAAACGCCGACTGAGCCGAGGCTCGAACCAGCGACCTTCTTGCTGTGAGGCGACAGCACTACCTACTGCGCCACTGCTTCGCCCCAGTTTTGATATTATAAATATAAAAATATTTCCAAGCAGTTTTTAGAAGAATTAAAGAAAATAAATTTATAATTTAATAAGTTCTATACAGGGTTTCTGCAGGTTTCACTAAGTTAAATTTAAGACTTTTTAAGACATTTTTAAAACTAGTATGAATGTAATTATAGACTTTTACAGGGTTAAATGCTTAGGATTTTTTCCGAATATCCCAGTTAGAATTGTTTTTACTTTATCAAAAACAATTAAAATGTAATAAATGCAATAATAATAAGTTTGTTTGAATATTTGTTTTATTAATTTTCAAATATATGCATTCACAAACCCTACAACCCTTATCAAAAAGAAAACAAAACATAGCTGTCAATTACTTAAGTTTACCATAATAATAATTAAATAATAACAAATGTAGGTCAGCTCAGTATCCTCAGCAGTAAATAAACGGAAAACTTGTAAACAACTGTAAGAAAAGTAATTAAAGGCTATTTTTAAATAAAAAGGTAAAGGTTTTACTGAGACGGATTGTTAGTGATTGTATGGGTGTTAATGGCAAGATTGGGCAGCTATACACGAACAAAGAAAAATTAAGACCTGTTTAATAAGATTTAAGACCTACAACACAACATTTGAGTACATTTAAGACTTTTCAAGGCCTAAAATTTACCTTTTGAGATTTAAAAGATTTAAAGACCTCATGGACACCCTGTCTATAGCTTTGTTGTTACATAAATAACAATAATATTAGTATTATTAATAATTATTATTATTATCATCATGTACAATAAGGTACTAATAAATAATTCAGTTCAATAAGTGATAATTAAAGAAATAATAATTTAATAGTTAGAATTTAATGAATTATTATTATTAATAACAACAACAACAACATATTATTATTATTATTATTATTATTAAAAACAACAATAACTACAATACAATTAGATGCATTTTATTTGGTCTGGCTATTTGTTTTTATATAATATATGTTATATATTACATAATATAGTGTCATAAAATAAATAATCTCTCTACCTTCACTACATTTGTCTGAAGCCGCAGCAGATTTTTCAGCAGGTTCCAGAAACAGGTTTCTTCCACTCACAGAGGTTGTGCTGAGGTTTGGCCAGGCGGGGGCTGTGGTTTTAGCATCTGACAAAAACAAATCAGAGACACACTTTTACTACATATCCTGTGTGTATACATTCACCACATAAACATCAACTAATTTAGTTAGAGTAAATAGTGTTTAAAGAATTTGAGCAATTTTAATACTTTAAAGGAATAGTTCACACTAGATATGGGACGATCACCGTTTTCAAGGTATACCGCGGTTTGGAAAAGTCAAGGTTTTAAAACTGCCAACATTTTCTGCTATACCGTTCCTAAGGTAAGTGTAAGATTTTTTATTTACATTTTTTGTTTGTTTTTTAGGACAACAGTATCTCCAGCGGAAAAAAATATCCAAAGATGCTGTTTTAAATTGCAAAGAAATCTGTGTTTTTGAATTTAATGAAGACAGCAGAAATCAATAATTGATTTGAATTATTTAGCCTGACATGCTCCAAAACATCTTAAATGTTTCTCAAAATAAAATAACTTGTGCTCAAAAGGGGAAAAAAGTTTTAGTTTTCACCCAGACATTTAAAAAGAACATATTTTAGAGCAGTTATCCAATACATTTTTATCCAAGGTTATTATACCATCAGAATCTTATATCAGCCCATGCCTAGTTCACACTATATTTGATCTCACATCACTTGTTCGAGTTTTGTTTTCTGCTAAACACAGAATGAGACATTTTCGAGCAACATAGGTAGCTTTTAGGTCCCTTTTTTGGTCTAAATTGACGGTCATAGTATTTTTCACTAATCTAGTCAACACAAGTCAACTTTCACTAGACAATGGAAACTCTCTGTTTTTGCTTGGCAACATTCTTCAAAACATCATCTTTTGCCTCTATCTCAGACCAATCTTTTGTATTATAGTTTAGAAGTGGCATTGTAAGCATTAATGATCTTTTTTGTGATAATACATTTGCTACATTTTCTTATTTATCAGAAAAATTAACCTTCACAAAACAATTTTTTTCCGATATCTTCAGACACGTGAATTTATAAGAAATACATTTTCCCATTTTCCCCTTGCACCTCCCAAACAAGAAATCGATCAGTTTTTTTTAGATACAAAACTTTGTAAAGGTGCAATTTCTAAAATTTATAAAATCATTTTTTCGTTTATTAGAAAGTTAGATTCCTCATCCTTTTTTTAAATAAAGCAGAGCTGGAAATCAGATCTCAATCATGTTTTCACAGACGTTGTATGGTCCGTAGCTCTGTCTTGTGAACAAACCTCTTCTGTTTGTGCTCATCATTCCCTTATACAATTCAAGTTTTTGCATAGGGTATATTGGACTAAAGCAAAAACATCTAAAATGAACCTTGGTTTTGCTCCAATTTGTAATCGGTGTCTTACATACTTTCTGGCTTTGTCCAGCACTAAGCACTTTTCAGGCATCAATTTTTAAATCAATTTCTGAATGCTTTCTTTAAGACAGAACCTTGCCACCTAGTAGCATTATTTGGACTTAACCCTACAAATGTTTCCTTATCATCTACACAATCAAATGCACTCACCCTTTGTTTAATAATTGCTAAAAGACTTATAACACTGAACTAGAAAAATCCTTCCCAGTTACATACATTGGATGCATGATCTGATGCAGTCTATGCAAATAGAAAAGATTAGATGTACAGTTTGCGGTAATGGTAAAAAATTTGACAGTATTTGACAACCCTTCCTCTAAAAATAAAAATAACAAATAAATAAATAAATATGTGTATATGTATGTAAGCATAAAGCTGACATATTATCCCTGCCCCTGGCTTAGTTATGAATGGATAGTGTTTTTTATTTTATTTTATTATAATCATTTTATTATTATTATTCTTTCTATTAATTTATTTTCTACTGCTGTACCCTTTGCATATTTGTATTTATATATTTTCTGTTTTGTTGTTTGGCCTAATACAGTGGTGCTCAACCCTGTTCCTGGAGATCGACCTTCCTGCAAAGTTCAGCTCCAACCCTGATCAAACACACCTGAACCAAGTTATTAGGACCTGAACAGCACTTGATAATTACAGGCAGGTGTATTTGATATGGGTTGCAACTGAAATCTGCAGGAAGGTCGATCTCCAGGAACAAGGTTGGTCACACCTGGCCTAATATGTGTTACATTTATCTATAATGTTATTTTTTCTATCATATACATATATATTTTTTGTGTTTTTATTTTATTTGTATTATTTTTTTTCCTCAATGCAAGAATATGTAATTGTATCACTTTATTCAGAGAGAAAGAAAATGTGAGCAAAATGTGTTCTGCCGCTACACTGGAGCAGTTGATGTCTAATGATTCTATGTGTCAGATGCTGTGGCTCTTTGACTAATATATTTCTATAGTTAAACTGAACATCATCTTTTGAGTTAAGCAGAATTTTTTAAAGAAGATATAAGTATGGTAAAATTGACCAAGCATTCAGTATGGTATTTTGTTAGCTATAAATGATTTCAGCAAAAAAAATAAAAATTAAATAGAACTCACCAAACAGTCTGAGCATCTCTTCATCCACCTTCATTAACGAAAGAGACATTCCTGCCATCTCCAGTGATGTCATAAATGACCCTGACATCACCCTGGCAACAAGCACACCTCGCTCCTCTGGATATGACCACCATTCAATCAAAAACAGTCAATTGTAGTCAATACATGATATCTAATTCTATCGAAACAGCTCCTACATATTTTTGTTTAACTCATTTAATGAAATACAGATATTAGTATGTTATTATTATGTTCTATTATTAATATATTGGTAATGTTATTATGTTATATTAGTAATAATATTAACATGATTATCAGTGTCACCTAGGCAGTGTATGGCCGCTTTGGAGACCACAGCTATTTCCAAACATGATAGAGCACCCAGATTATTCACACACAGCACCACCTTGTCTCCTGTTAGAGAAATGCAGCTTAATTCATAGTTCATATAGATATACACAATCAGAATCTGAGCATTAGAGCATCTTACCTGACTTCAGGGACAGATGTGACTTGTTTGAGGAATCAGTCATGTGATTTATTATGTTTTTCACAACTTCATCAGCAGAGTCCACCTGGAATCAACCAAATCAGCAATGTCAGCAGGTCTTATGCTGATCTTTAGTGTGGGAAAGACTGACATTTTAAAATAACTCACCTTTGATCTCTTTATACCTGGCTCTCCATGGATCCCTATACAAATAAATATACAATGTATTAATAAATAATCTTTGTATTACAAAATAATGTAAAAAGAACAATCATTTTTTGACTTCACAGAATAACTACACAGTGGTGTGAAAAGGTATTTGCCCCCTTACTGATTTCTTATTTTTTTTGCATGTTTGTAACACCTCAAGGTTTCAGATCATTGAAATAATTTAAATATTAGTGAGATAACACAAGTAAACACATCATGAAGGAATGAAGGGTAATCAAAGGATTAAACAAAACACAATAATCAGTAAGGGGCAAACATTTTTCACACCACAATATATATGAGAAAGCCAAGATTCTCTAAATGGATAGCCCACACAAAAATAATCAATAAATAAATATAGTATTTGTTTTTCCTGCTCGCAAAATTTCAAAATCCCTAGTAGCCCTCGGGCAGGCATTCTTCAGTATTTGGTAAACCGAATACAAAATACATTATTTATCAAATTAAAACAAAAACAAACATTTAGAATTTTTTTTAGATAATAATAATAATAATAATAATATATTATATTAATATTCTATAACATTCTATACAGCTTAAAGTGACATTTCAAGGCTTAACTAGGTTAACTAGGCAGGTTAGGGTAATTAGGCAAGTTGTTGTATACCGATGGTTTGTTCTGTAGACTATTGAAAAGAATATAGCTTAAAGGGGCTGATAATTTTGAGCCTTAAATGGTTTTTAAAAATTAAAAACTGCTTTTATTCTAGACTTTGTCCAGAAGAAAAAATATTATCAGACATACTGGGAAAATTCCCTTGCTCTGTTAAACATAATTTGCGTAATCTTTAAAAAAGAAAACAATATTCAAAGGGGGGCTAATAATTCTGACAACTATTTTTTTTAAATAACCAAAGTGAACATTGTTTCAGGTTATTTTTGGCAACTATAAAAACTCTCCAGAATGTTACAGGGTAATTATTTTTAACTAATAACAATAATAAACAAATATTCAGAATGATCTATTTTGGTTATTTAATATAAATTACTAACTTGATACTACTTGTGAAATCTGAATGATTTTTGTTCTGAGCTGCATCACAGAAGACATTTACACAGACAGTTCACTTAAAACTTTATTTTTCATCTAAAACTTCACCACATTCTTTTAGGACAGAAAAAAAATTTCTGTCATTCTTTACTCCTGCTTTACAATTCAGACCTGTTTGTGTTTCTTTCACTTTTTTTTAATGAACATGTAAGCAGATATTTTAAAGAAAGCATATAACACTTCAAAATATCTTTATCTGTGTTCAAAAACAACAACAACAACAACAACAACAACAACAACAACAAAAAACTAAAAGCAGTTTGAAACAAATAAGGGAGTAAATAGTGAGTGCATTTTCATTTTTTGGGTAACTGCCCCTTTAACTCCCCTTAAGTGCAATTTAAAAAAATAAACCGACTTTTCCTTTCACATGGTGACTGACAATTGTTTACGATCCTGTTGAATAAATGCGAAAATTAGACATGACTTTAACTGTCATTAACTGTATTCTATCATTCATAACCATGACGTGTGTATAAACTGCTAATTGAACAGTTATTTATTTAGAGTCTGAATGACTAACTATTCATTCATTCATTTTCTTGTCGGCGTAGTCCCTTTATTAATCCGGGGTCGCCACAGTGGAATGAACCGCCAACTTATCCAGCACGTTTTTATGCAGCGGATGCCCAACCAGCCACAACTCATCTCTGGGAAACATCCACACACACACTCATACACTACGGACAATTTAGCCTACCCAATTCACCTGTACTGCATGTCTTTGGACTGTGGGGGAATTTTTTGGGGGGAATTTGGGGGAAACCGGAGCACCCGGAGGAAACCGATGCGAATGCAGGGAGAACATGCAAACTCCACACAGAAACACCAACTGAGCAGAGGCTCGACCCAGTGACCTTCTTGCTGTGAGGCGACAGCACTACCTACTGTGCCACTGTGTCACCACTGACTGACTAGTAAACAGTAATTACATAAAGATATGGTATTTAAGATTTCACATAGCTTTTCCCATGAAGTGAATATTTTCTTTTGTGTTTTGTGTCAACAGATTTGGCACCACTCGAGTGTGAGTAAATAGTGCGTAAAGTTACATTTTTTGGGTGACCTTTTGCTTTAAATTGATCACAACTGCCAGAACAGACATTTTAAACATTATACAAGATTTCTATTTCCTTTACTTTTATTTAAATATTTTTAACTTTCTATTCATCAAAGTTTTCTAAAAGCAACAAAATTATTGTTAACATTAATAATAATATTTGTTTTTCCTTTTCGCAAAATGTTTAAATCCCTGGAAGCCCTTGATTATTGTTAACATTGATAATTATAACAAAAGTTTATTATGACAACAGAGCTTCCTCTGATGGCTCCTGAGAATTCAATTTGCATCACAGAAATAAAATACAGTATACAGTTAACATAGAATTTTTCAAAAAAGTAATTATATTTCACAGCTTTATTGTTTTCACAGTCTCTAAATCAATTTGCCTCTATGGTGACCATAAGCCATTTAAAAATTAATAAATAAATAAAAAAACATACCAACAGTATTTTTTTAAAGTTTGTATGTTTGTTATAAATGTCTCCTACCCAGTCCCAGCTCCATCTCTCCAGATGGAAGCTGGAAAGTCGGCAGGCATCCAGGCACACTGCATGGAGACAGACTAACGCCCAACGTGCCTGTTAAAACACAAAAATGTGTGTGAATACTGTATACTAATATATATATATATAAATATATATATATATATATATATATATATATATATATGTATATATATATATATATATATATATATTTACAGTACATACAGTAGGATAGTGGATGGACTAGAAAACCAGACGGTGCTATGATGGTTTCTTACCTATTCTTTTTGTAGCTTCATTCAACCGTGCAACTATGTCACCCAAAGCACAGCCTTTCTCTGCCAGAGCTCCTGCTAACTACGAAGAAAAAGTGGATTTTGCTGCAAGCGATGACTACAACCATAACAAGCTCTTTGGTGAGGCTTTTCATGGTACCTTATGAATGAACACGGTTCCACACAAGCCTCTCCGTCCGGCCTTGCTGGGCTGAGCAAAGGCACAGTCATCGGCCACAATTACTATGTCCACTGGGACACCCTGTGACCGGGCCTGTTCCACAGCAATGCCAAAGTTCAGCCGGTCTCCCGTGTAGTTCTTGACGATAAGCAGGACGCCTGAAGCGCCTCCTTTCCACAGGGTCAGAATGGCGGCCAACACACTTCCAGGAGGAGGAGATGCAAACACTGATCCGGCCACCGCTCCGGACAGCATTCCCTCTCCAATGAAGCCTGAATGACAACAAGTGTTTAATTTACAGGACATGCAAACTTTTAAAGTGCATACTTCATAAATAGGCAACACTTTACAGTAAGGTTGTATTAGTTCATGTTAATTAATGCATTTACTAACACAAACAAACAACGAACAATATTTTTATTACAGTATTTGTTTATGTTAGTTGTTCATTGTTAGTTCATGTTAACTCATGGTCCATGATGTACATGTATTATTCAGAATTAGTTCAGGTAAGTAAATACATTAAATAATGAAACCTAATTGTAAAGTTTGACCATATATGAAATATACACACATCAACAAGCATCTGCATAAATGTAGACTAAATTACCATGCAAAGGTTTGTGGTTGGCAATAAACATTTTATATTCACCAATATTGTATTTAACTGATAAATTATAATATTTTAAAATATTATTATTATTATCATTATTATTCAAAAATGACTGTTATAATATGTGGCAACCCTTCATAGACTTCTTACAATCAGTATCTGTATAAACACATATTTTCTTCCATTTTTTATATATAAACTCTTATTGTACTTCTTGCTACAAAATTGTATTCTACTTCCACATTGTTTGTCTTTTCTGCTTTGTTTTGTATGTGTATTTACACAAAAATATTTGAGCCTTTTTTATATTGTTGATTGAAATTGTATAATATATATATGCTCAATAAAAAAATAATGACTGTTGTGGATTTAAAAATACATTAATAAGAAAATGACTTTTGTGAATCATTACTCCAGTCTTCAGTCATATGATCCTTAAAAAACACTTAGATACACTGATTTAATGCTCAAGAAACATTTCTGATAATTATTAATGTTAAAAACAGCTGCTTAATATTTCTGTAAAAAAAAAAAAAACTTGGTGCATTTTTTATGAATAGAACGTTCAAAAGAACATTTACCTGTTTGAAACCACAAACTTTATTATGATTATCTATTCAACACATTTTTTTTCTGTACTGATATCAGTAATAGTAATTTGTCATTTCATAACACTGGAGGTTTGCACAAAGACCTCAGTTGTAAAACAAGTAATAAATAAGCAAATATTTCACAATATTAATGGAAGCCAAATTCTCACTGGATTACTACCTAGGCAATCAGACTTGTTAACTACACAATAAAAAATATGGTGCACATACACTCACCAGCCACATTATTGGGTACAACTTACTAGTACCAGGTTGGACCCATTTTTGCCTTCAGAACTGCTTCAATCCTTTGTGGTATGGATTCAACAAAGTACTGGAAATACTCCTCAGAGATTTTGGTTTATATTAGGGATGGGAAGATTAACCGATATGTATCGATACGCGGTCATGCGCGTGCACGATGCGAGTGCATCGGTAGAGCAGCAGAGGATGAATTAAATTTTGGAAGCAAATCGAGATGCATCGGTTTTTGCGAGATGCATCGATTTTTCCGAGATACAGCTTATATTTTTAATATAGAATGTATTTTTTATTTATTAACAAGTGTTGTCAACCTGTTTTTGGCGCATAATTTAATCGACCTACATAAAGTAAGCCTTAGCAACGGATTTGCGGATGTGCACACACTACAACTCAGTGTATCAGGTGTGCGGATGAAGCTAGTGGAGCGCCCTCAGAAAGCGCGAGAAGCAAAACAAACATTTTATTCCCCACTGAGTTTTAAATCTAAAGTATGGCAAGCAACATTATGGATTTAAGGATGGACGACATGACAGGACAGATGCAATTTGCAAAATGTGCCGCGCATCTGTAAAATACGCGGGCAGTACGAGTAATCTGATATCTCACTTGAAGCGGCGCCACGGTGCTGTTGTGAAAGCATCTTCCAGTGTTCCTGCATCCCCGGCTTTCGTACTGCTTCAACTGTAGCTACCAGCTCCAAAAGTGGTGAGAAAAGCATTGCAAGTTTTTTTTCCATGCGCAACAGTTCTGCTCGCTCTACGCCAATAACGAATGCTATTGCATTGTTCATCTGCAAAGATATTCAGCCTAGTGTCACGGAGAACGAAGGTTTTAAACACCTCCTCCTGTTAATTTTTATTTAATACTAATAATAATAATATTAATAATAATAATGATAAAAATAATGGGTGGCACAGTGGGTAGTTTGACCACCTCACAGCAAGAAGATTGCTGGTTTGTTATATTTTTATTAGCCTGTTGTTTACAGTGACAGTGATGTTTCAAAGCAGCATAACACTGCTAGTTCACCTTAAGTTTTGAATAATCAGTGGCAAAATATATCTTTGTAAAACTTGTTTTCATAGTTGAAAAGTTAAATCACAATTCTTGTTGTGCAATGCTAAATTTATTTATGTTGAAAGAGTGCAAATATATACATATTTTTTTAATATATATTGCACTTATACATTCTGTTTATCTTGAAAATACTTAAATAATATGTGCTATATTATCTAAAATGGCCCTCTACTGTAAACTGACACTCTGGCTCTGAGAGAAGAGCCAGTTTGTAAAAAAAAGTCTTGGTTTTGCTTGGTTTATAAATAATCAAACTCATTCAATGGCACAGCATCCTCTTTCACATCATCTTATAAACTTGATCTAATTAGTTAGTGCTGAAATATCGCATCGTATCGTGATATGGGTGTGAATCATATCGTGTTGCATCGCAATATGTCACAAATGTATCGCTAATATATCGGATCGTATTCTTTGAATCGAGATGTGTATCGGATCGGCATTATAGCTTAGATGCCCAACCCTAGTTTATATTGACAACACGTGTTGTCAATATGGTTGCTGCACAAAGTTGCAGCAAATTTGTCAGCTGCACATCCATGATGTGAATCTCCCATTCCACCACATCCCAAAGATGCTCTATTGGATTGAGATCTGGTATCTGTGGAGGCCATTTGGGTACAGTAAACTCACTGTCAAGTTCAAGAAACCTGCTGAAAGTATTATCCCGCTAAAAGTAGCCATCAGAGGAAGGGTACACTGTGGTCATGGGATGGACATGGTCAGCAACTATACTCAGGTAGGCTGTAGAGTTGACACACTGCTCAATTGATACTAATGGGCCCAAAGTATGCGAAGAAAATATCCCCTTACTCCATTACACCACCAACAGCAGCCTGAACCATTGATACAAGGCAGAATGGATTCATGCTTTTATGTTATTGATGCCAAATTCTCACTCTACCATCCGAATGTCATAGCAGAAATCAAAACTCTCTAACATTCTCTGTAATCCCTAGAGATGGCTGAGCGTTAAAATCCTAGTAGATCAGCAGTTTCTAAAATAGTTGACACGTTCAAAGCCACTTAAATCACCTTTCTTCCCCATTCTGATGTTCGGTTTGAACTGCAGCAGATCATTTTGACCATGTCTACATGCCTAAATGCATTGAGTTGCTGCCAGGCAATTGGCTGATTAGAAATTTACGTTAATGAGCGGTTGGACAGGTGTACCTAATAAAGTGGCCGGTGAGTGAATGCATGCACTTTTATTAGTTCTGGGCAAAAATGGATTGTCATCAATCGCATGCAAAATAAAAGTTTATTTTGACATGCAAATATTTGAGAAAATGTTTATTTAATGATATGTTTAATTTAATGTAATGTTTATTTTATAAAGTGTATGTATATACGATATTAATTATATATACATTTAAAAATCTATGTAACTAAATTTTTTGTATAGTTTTGGTTCTATGTATATGAATATACTATATATATATATATATATATTATGTCAAAATAAACTTTTATTTTGGTTGTGATTAATCTTGATTAATCTTTGCCCAGCCCAAATTATTATAGACAATACTGTATTCAAAGTAACACTGTTGTACGTACCATAAAACAGGAACTGAACAGGATGCGGGATAGTTTTGCACACAATTTCAAATATTCTTTAAAATTAGAAGTTTGCATGTCCTTTAGTTTAAGACTAAGCACTGTGTAAGCCAGTGGTCACCAAACTTGTTCCTGGAGGGCCAATGTCCAGCAGATTTTAGCTCCAACCCTAATCAAACACACCTGAACAAGCTAATCAAGGTCTTACTAGGTATACTTAAAACATCCAGCCAGGTGTGTTGAGGCAAGTTTGAGCTAAACCCTGCAGGGACATCGACCCTCCAGGACCGAAATTGGTGACCCCTGGTGTAAGCTCTCCTATTCTAGATTTCTGCTTTACAGAGTGAGTTGAGCAAGTGCTCGTCTGTGCCAGACAGATAGAGACCGACAAAGGAGGAGCCGCTGGATCACACTTTACCTGCATGAGCGGGTTCATGGCCAGATCCTCCTCCAGACAGCAGAGCTACCTTTCCCTTAATGCTCTGCAGATCAGAGCGCAGCACAACCCTGTGGCCCCGCAGCAGCACAAGACCCCCGTGACTCCTGACCAGACCCTCCAGAGCCTCGTCCACACACCTGTCAACAGAGTTCAGCAGCTTCCTGCGCACCTGCTCCCAACACAAATAAAAGATACATATGTCTCCATTTACTCGTGTTTACATTTTTTTGTGAATTGTGGCAGTAAATGAAGTTAAACTGTAAACATTCAGTGAAGTGTTATTAAAAACCGAGCTGTCATTATTCTCCTCATAGCTACTCCATATGGATATTAAATACTTGAATATTAAAAGGTAGTTTTTTAAAGTTAAATTGCTATTGGCAGATGAACGCATAACCTTAAAACTTTTTTTTTTTTTGCAGCAAAATTTTAGATGCATATTAAACATTATTGCACTGTGGATAATATAAAGAGAAAATAATATGGAGGAACAGACCATGAGTGAACTCTAAATACGTTTGTCATGCCAAGCGTAACGTCGTATTTATTCAGCATGACTAATAAAAGAATTAAATAGCGACACAAACCTTACACTCAGAGCTCATTATGTACATTAACTTGCGTAATATGTAATGTAATATAAGCTATTTTAAGCAGATTTATTATTGAACTGATGTGCTTCCAAAGTTCCCTAAAACGAAACTGCAACCCGTCATGTAAAACGCAGCATTCACATGCGGAAAAAAAGTTGCTACAAATATTAGTAATTATCACGAAGACATAAATACTGATGTGTGCTCTGAGATCAAAATGTCACTGTTTGCAAGAGAAACCGTTACATACCTCCATCGTGCCTGCACAACCTTCGCCCTCTGAAGATCATTTCCGCAAACAACGGGCATCTGTAATGATTACGTCATAGCACCCACCCCTGAATCAAGAGCGCGCATATTGAAGAAATCCTTATTTTTTTTCTAATTGGTTTGACAGAGATATGTTACATTTATTTTCCTTATTTGATGACTTGAGGAACTTGTTAACTTATGAACAGTTAATGAAAATGCAGCAATTTCCAATCCCATTTAAGAAATTTAACATTATTGTAAATGCTCTCCCAAAAGAATTAATACATCTAACAAAAAAAAAAAAAAAAAATCACATTTCATATACAAAAAAAAAAAAAAAACACAGAACCCTCCTTATTATTAGAAGGTATTAGTATATATGATAAGAAATGCAACAACTAACTTATTCTTCGAATTCTCCAACAAAAAAAATCGAATTGCTCCAAGAGGGAAATCATATTGGTCAGCATTAATAGAAGATATTGATTGGAAAAGAACATGGCTTCTCCCATATACATATGTAATCCCAAACAAAGCAAAGGAAATCCATCTTTAAATTCTATACAAAATATACCCGGTTAATGCATTTATCTCAAAATTGACCGATATTGCAATTACTTGTTCTTTCTGTCAGGAAAATGAGGAAACTTTGACTCACATGTTTTTTACATGTAAAATCTCATAAAAGTTTTGGTCAGATCTATATAATTACTTGAATAGATTCCAATCAACAAAACAAATCCTTAAATTGAAAGATATCATTTGTTATTGTTATTATTCTAGTCCCAAGAATAGAAATGAAGAATATTTAGATGACTTTTTTTATATTATATGCAAAATTCTTTATCCAAAAACTAAAATTTCTAAAATCCTCTTCCCCATTTGCCCATTTTTAAATGAAATTGATTTCTTGCTTAAAGCTATACGTCTATCTAACAACAAAAAGTTCTGCAAGTTAATAGAAACTTATGAAAATATCATGCTTCCAGTATGTTAGTAATTAATGCTTTCTGTATTTTTTTATTTAATTTAATTTTGTACTTCCCCTATCTTTATTTAGTTCTCTTTTTTCTCTTTCTATTACTTTTTTTACTTGTTGTTCTTATCACTTTGTAATAGTATATTCTTGTATTCCAGTCTTCTACAGATTACTTCTTGATTTATATTGTACATTTATTCTTTTCTAAATAAAAGTTTCTTAAAAAAACGTGCATATTGAAGTCTAGAAATCACCCTGCTGTGAAATTAGTATTTTCAAGTATTTCTCAAGTGCTGTTTAATGAAGAGTAGATTTTCCCCTAAACACATTTTAAACTTTATAGTTTAATAACTAATTTAATTTATATTGTATATAAATAGCAGCACGGTGTTGCAGAGGGTAGCACAGTCACTTCACCGGCTGGGTCAGTTGGCATTTCTGTATGAAAATTTCTGGGTGTTTCCCAGTGATGGGTTGCATCTGGAAGGGCATCCGCTGTGTAAAACGTATGCTGGATAAGTTGGCAGTTTATTTCGCTGTGGCGACCCCTAATAAAGGATGTAACTGAAAAGAAAAAATGAATGAATATTAAACTAAAAAAAATAAAACGTTCTCAAAAAATATATTTGTAATTGCTGTGAAAAATGTCTTGCTCTGTTAAACAATACTTGAATTTTTTGTTTTAATTTTAAAATACCACAGGAGGGCTAATAACTGTGTCCTCAATCGTATATACGCTTTCACAGCCTATGAAGATATTCTATTTGTATTTATATATTTAAGTAAAACATAACTGTGTTTATATTATAAACAACTGATGTTGTCATTTTGTTGCAGCAGTCCAAAGGCCCTGGCGCCCAAGTACTGAAGGCGGTGGCAGAAAGCATGCAATGCCTTCATCTCTGGTAGGTATACCTTCTTACCCCGAAAAGGAGGACTGACTTTGTGAAAGCTGGAGGAATTCTAGAGAAAAGACAAGGTCGGGCCTCCTCCACTCAGCACCTGACTGGCAGTTACAAGTTCACCTAGGAAAGCAGTTAAAGTTCCCACAACACATAGTTACAGCATCACTCCGCTCAGACAATATTATAATTTCTGAGGCAGACAATTGATTATGCTTGAACTCACAGTGTCCTGGGACGAGCGGATGGAAGAGGCAGATTTAATGAAATGCGCAAAGTACCTGGAGCAGAAGCTAGCCCAGAAGTGCCGGGATGGGGGCTGGAGAACCCTCTGTGAGCCAATAGAGGAGGGGTTTGCAGGGTGTTCACTCTGTAAAATCTTCAACCAACTAGGTCTAGCAGTAGCAGCTAGAAAGTGGGTGATTAAGTCCATTTGTGAGAGAAAGCCACAAGATGGCTATGGATATAGAGGGCTGATCCATGGGTGATGGCTAGGCCCACACGAAATCTGCACGCGCAGAATTCCGCAGATTTTTAGCATACATTAATTATGTTTATTTACTTGAATAAATGTGTGTTAATCTATATTTATTCAGTTTTTAAATTAATAACATTAGTATTATTGACTAATAGCTGGGGTCTGAGCAGGGCCGGAGTGGGACTCCTTTTCAGCCCTGGAGTTTCAAGCCTCAGACCGGCTCACCTCCGTTCATGACTGACTATATTAAAATAAGGTCATTTCCAATTCAGTTTCTAATTACAATATCACGTCTTTTTTTTTGAGAAAACAGCTGCTTTAGAACTTCAAATGTTCAACAACCCTAACAGTATTATATGTCTTAACAATAAAAATGAAAAAATAAATTACTCAGACGAGGATCAAACGTCTGAGGATCAAAACCTCCGGTTCGGAGGCGTCATAACCTAACGTGCTAACCATTGGATCACAACAGTTGTTCCTTGATTAGTGACTCATCTAAGTTATATGATCATTAACCTGCAGGCTGCACTGTAATCCCGAATAAGTTGACAAAACTCAAAAAATTTGAGGTAATCAGTTACGTCAAATTTTTTAAGTTATGAAATTATCTATTTTAAGTAAACAGAAACATTAAGTTTTGAGTTTGTTGTACTCATGCAAGACACTTCACCTAACTTAAAATACCCAAGTTACTCAGCTTATACGTTTTAATTGCAATTAACTTAATTGTTTTAATTTTTCCAAACTTTAAATACTTAGTCACCCAGCTCATACATTTTAATACCAATTAACTTAATTGTTTTAATTTTTCCAAACTTTAAATACTTAAGTCACCCAGCTCATACATTTTAATACCAATTAACTTAATTGTTTTAATTTTTCCAAACTTTAAATACTTAAGTCACCCAGCTCATACATTTTAATACCAATTAACTTAATTGTTTTAATTTTTCCAAACTTTAAATACTTAAGTCACCCAGCTCATACATTTTAATACCAATTAACTTAATTGTTTTAATTTTTCCAAACTTTAAATACTTAGTCACCCAGCTCATACATTTTAATACCAATTAACTTAATTGCTTTAATTTCTTTCAACTTTAAATACTTAAATCACCCAGCTCATGTTGATAGCATTTTTTAAAATTAACTTCTCCATCGTCAGTTTCACAAATAAAATAAGGCATTCGTTAAAAAAATAATAAGTGCACATTCTGTGAAGTGACTCGTTTAGTGTAAACTACACAGAAACTGTATATATATATATATATATATATATATATATATATATATATATATCGTTGAAGTCAGAATTATTCGCCCCCATTTATTTTTTCCCCCAATTTCTGTTTGACGGAGAGCATATATAAATATATATATATATATATATATATATATATATATATATATATATATATATATATATATATATATATATATTCAGTCTTGGTTGAACTATGATTCTGTCATTTACTTATTCCAAACCTGTTTAAGTTTCTTTCTTCTGTTGAACACTTAAAAGGTTATTTTTGACCAAAAAAAAAAAAAGCTGAGACCTGTAACCACCGATTTCCACAGTATTTGTTTTCCTATTAGAAAGTCAGTGGTTACAGGTTGTCAGCTTTACTTAACTTTTGTGTTCAACAGAAGCAAGAAATTCAAGCAGGTTTGGGACAAGTGAAGAGTTAGTAAATGACAGAATTTTACATTTGGACAAACTATCCCTATATATAATAAAATGCACCCTTACGAATTAAAGGTAAATAAATGTTTTGAAGTTACTACCCCAGAGACAGTCTTTATTAAGTAAAAAAAAAACAATCAACTCATTCTTTAAGGTTTCCATGCTACGAGACTTTTTATTTTCCATCATCCATGCCAAGCAAAACTTTTTGCACAAGTTCAAAGTCCTTTACTATATATTATGTGAAGAACATACATTAATCCATACAAGACAAGAAAGGTCTGGAAGTGTGCTGTGGGTGGTGTCCAATTCATTCTTCAGGACAACAGAGACCCTCAGTGAATGCAGGGCCAATAAAGCATCTTCAGTCAGCAGGATTATCAATCTAAAAATATAATTCAAGGATATTAATGTAAGGACAGTATCAAAATGACTGAGCCAATATTATATGATTCATCAACTATCCGTGATTACAAATATGTTAAGTAAAAGTTTTCAAAACTTTCATCTTTTTATTAAACATGCCTAATTGTGAAAAGAATGAATGAAGTCTTACCAGGGTGTTCCTAAAGAATCTTAAGTCACGCTCACGCAGCAAGACCAAAAGACCTCTGATAAGAGTAGTCCGTCATGAACTGACATCATGCAGTTCCTGGAAATCAAGTATAATAAATGATGAATAAATGATTTTAAATCAATTAAAAAAAAAAAAAAAAAATTCAAATTATATTTTAATGTATACTTTAACACGTGACCCCAAACATACCTGCTCATCATAAGCCTTTAAAAGATTAGCCAGGGTATCTGCTGTCTTGCCAGTTTTGGATGCTGTTTGCCTTGAAATTGTCATCAAATGAAATAGGTGGTGGTCCAGTTGTGCAAAGAATTTGTGGGGAAAATTCTCATTTGTAACATGTTGGTACTCTGCAAACAGCAAAAAGAAACAAGAGAGAATTTCATAAAACAAACCCACACCACAAAATATACAATTCTAGAAAAAAATTTATTAATATTATTATTATGTTTCATTTACTTATCTATTTTTTACCTCAGATAAAAAATCAGGTGTTGATCAGATGTTGAAAGCAGGATCTTCATGTTGTAAACTGAACTCAAGGTCTAGCTGAAGTTTCACTTTCCTTGTAGTTCCTATCTGTAGTCAGCAACACCCGACCTTCAATTCTGTAAGTACACAAAGTCACAGTGTCATTTAGCTGAGAGTGGAAGTAGTACAATTGCATGATGTCTAACGTTAACCTCCAAAACGGTTAGCAATAGAGCTGATTATCATGTTAGTTGCTTTGATTTGATGAACACAGATTTAATTTAAACAGTATTGAAATTTCTAAAACTGAATAGGACGACAAAGAAATTTAAGGCCTGATTTTAAAAGCTAGAAATAACAAAACTTACCTTATTGTCTAATGATGTAAAAATATATAGACTAAAATATTTATATTTTTAAGATATAAATATATTTTAAGCTACAAAATTTGCACATCAGAAAACTATGTCTTGTTTACCACGTCTTGAATATTTTGTTTTGTTATTATTTTATTTAATAACATAATTTTGTATTAATGTGTTATAGATATGCATACTTTGTTTTTTAGGCTGTTTATATTCTCTCCAGAGTAAACATTTTAAAAAATAGATTGAAAAAAAAAAAAAACTTTTATCATACCTTTAAAATACATTTGACCTAAATGACATTTAAACTCATTTAACTGATCGCATTAATCAGGTAATCATTGATATGCAGAGATGTCGTCTTAAGCGCGAGGAAATATTAAGTGTTGATCAGTGCTGGTGATTGAGGTAAAGTTAGTTTTATATTTACACATTCAGACTTTCTCCTTAATAATATAATTTCAGAAAGGTAATTTTTGCATATTCTTAATGGTGAAATCATATTAGCAGCCAATGACTTTCAAAGTACAACATTGTTCAGTCAAAAAAAATAGTGCATTTAGTGTAATGTTGTTTTCATGTCATACTTGCATGTGATTTCAGAACGAATAGACAAAGTACCATGGTAAACAATTTATGGAGCGAGTCACAAGTTGTTACTAAATGAATGTATGAATATAAAACCAACTTTATCTCAATGTGGTAGTGTAAATTGAAGCTCTGCTCTGTACCTGCTTAGGTGAGGAGCGCAGCTTAAATGTTCTCCGTCAGGCTATCCTCAAACATGGATCAGCAAGCAACAAGCTGCGTGTGACAGAGTTAAGTTTTGAGACTACGTTTATGCGCGTCATCAGAAAATACCGTTAAGTGTTTAGGCGGAGATCATTTGAGTTATGATTAACGTTATGTTTCTTGCGCCTTTCGTTTCCGAAGTGCCTACAGATCGCGAAGATAATACCACATTCACACACTGGATGGAGTTCAGCGCAGCGCCATGACATGCGGTTGTGAGAGCGCGCGTCTCCATGACAACTTCAGCACAGGCTGAGAAATGGCATACTCGCGCCAAGATTTAAATTTTTTTGAAAAATGTAATCTGCCGATTTTAAATATTTTTGTCTTTATCACACTCTGTTAAAATTCAGAGTTAACACGTAACAACTAACGCTAACGTTGCACTGATTCTAACTTTTTAAACAGCAATGTTAACGTTAGTTAGCAACAAGTGAGGCTAAACATGTTTTCTGTAATGTACGACATGTAAACGCACCCTGATTAACTCTACATTACATTGAACTGTTACTGTGATTATATTAATTAAAACATACATTTAATATTTCTTGGATTTGTAAATATTTTACTTACTGTAGTGTGAAGCGAGGCCGATCCGCCATCTTGAAAAAAACGAATGAAGCATGAGCACGTACGTGAACCTGGATGACGTCAGACGCAAAATCACTGGGCTGACAGATTTTGAGTTAATGAAACTTTAAAGAGACATTTTGTATAAATTAAACCCAGCAGAATTGTTCACCTTACTTGAAAGATTAAATTTTTTCAAACTCAAAAATAAGAAAAAGTTCTAAATACTCATCAAGGTTAATTAAGATAAACGAATTTTAATGATTTAAGTTAATAGTACTCAATTCAATTAATTAGTTACAGCATTAGGGTTTACAGTGTGCATCTTGCTCACGAGGCTGCGATAAAATAGATAAAAAGACTGTGGTCAAGTAAATAAATAAATTAATTTAAAAAGTGTGACTGCTGAGAGCTACAGATTCTGGAGCTAGGGACACCGGCCCTCGCGGACAAAAAACGGACCGGCCCACTGGGAATTCCGGTCCTTCCGATTAGTCAATCCGGGCCTGGGTCTGATCATCCTCAGCTGGATCACCTGGGCAAGGATGTCTGATGTTGAAAGATCTGAAACACCCAATGAGCAGAATACATCACTGATGCACCCCAGTGGATCTAGAGATGATACAAATTGCACAAATTGCTTAAAATATAAAAAATGTGTCATGATTACAATAATTTTAGACAACACAAAACCAATACCAACATTGAGGAAATCCCTATCTGGTGTAATAACCATGATGTTAACTTGCTAAAGGGCCACAAAACCCTCCTGCTTAAGCATGGTGTTTTCACACCTCTAGTTTGGAAAAAGTCAGGAAAGTGGGTGTGTCCAGCTCTGTTTAGGGGGGAGTGTCGAAGGAGGGAAAGAGGGAAGGTCCATAAAAATGTGCATTAAAATGGGAGTTTTGGTTTGGGCACATGCTGATTTTCACAGAAGCAAAACAAACACACTGAAGCAGGGGAGAAAGACAGTGACTGTGTTTACATGGACATCAGAAATCAAATCATTTGCCAAATTATTAAATGGTGGACTTTATCTGTAGTTTGGCACTTTTATTCAGGAATTTCATTCATGCCCTTCGTGACAAACGAGATGTCTGATTCGAGGAACTGCTGGAAGCGTGTATTTTTAATGCAATGTTTAATACCGCACGGCAAATGAGAGAAAATTCACATTTCTCAGTAACTTATATGCAATTGGTTAGGTAGCGTCATAAAGCCGTGTGCGTATAGAATATCCTGTCACAAAATGCAGCAAAAATCCTACACAACAGTAATAGTTGGATTGCGGTGTTTACATGTTTACACTCGCAGAGGCACATTTACAGCGGATCTTTCAGTCTATAATTTTGTAGTGATATTAACGTACTGTAAACATTAGTAACTTAGAAATCATTTTGACTAAGGTCTGTCTTTAAACACTAAATACTGCTCATGATACAAACTAACTTTGCCATCTGAATAAACAAACAAAGACCACTGATCGCTTACCAAATCTGTAGAGACAGGACAATTATTATTCCACCCAACTCTCATTTTTGGAAAAAAAAATTTATGTGTGTGTGTGTGTGTGTGTGTGTGTGTGTGTGTGTGTGTGTGTGTGTGATATACAACAGTTCTGTCTGGTTCTTCAATCTGATTGGCTGATAGCTTTGAGATATTAATATCAGCACTCGTACAGCTTCTTGACCCTTGTGTATTAATCCGCCAACACCAGTTGCAAGCAGTGGACTACAGTTTGACAAAATATTGCAGCTGTTGGACAACATAATGTACTTTTGAGGCTTTTTAGGTGAGAATGTTGTTGTTTAGATTGCAACTGCAGTTTACTTATAAGGATAGTGCCTATTTTAAATCTTAATAATTTCTCAGATTCAGCGCGTTGGGGGCTATCAGCCTATCATACTGAGCATAGCAAAGAAAGTGAATAGAAGTATACGATAGGGCTGTATATCATCAGTGGTGGGACACTAAGGCACTCAGCCTGCAGCCTCTAGCCAATGCACGCCTCCCACCAGTGCTGACATACAGCCACATCACACTACTTGTTTGATATTGCTCATATATATGTGTTAAATCAAAACTTCCATTCACAATTCTCTGTTTTATTATAACATCAATTCAGCACATATTTTTGTCTGAATGATTATGTTGCAGGAATCAACAAATCTTTATTTATGTTTACTGTGACTTGTACATTGTGGAGTAACATTAATAGCAATATGCTCATAGTCAAGGACACACAGACCCAATTTTCACCCTGTCTTTATTGTTAAATCCGTCATTTTATCACAAAAATATTTGTACAGTTAGATCAGTTCGATAGATTACAGCTCATCAAAATAGAACAAACTTTAATCCAATTAACACATTTACATTCAAACATTTAGCAGACACTTTTGTCCAAAGCGAACGAAAAAGGCACTACCGACTTATTACCGACTTTCATCTAAATTAATTTAATTGAATTTTTTAGAGATTCAACAGATTTTCTTTACCTATCATATTTTAAAGTGCCTCAAACTATTTACAGTAATCATCATATTTAAAGAACCAGCATATGGGCTATTTTTGTAATAAACACCCTCATGTTTTATGGATTTTTTTTTCTAGTGCATGGCAGTTTCCCTCTCTTGGACAGAAAGAGAGCGGACTGTATCACACTGCCTGGTCTCATCATCGAGAAATTGATGCTCACTACCAGGCAAAAGATATCAGTTGACATATATCTCTTTTGAAGGAACAGCAGAACATCCACGATATAGGGAACAGAAATGCACACCAGAATGACAGTGATGATTACAAACGCTCTCTTTTTCTGACGGTGCATCCCTTCATTGTGTGCTTCACCAGGACCTGGTTTCAGCAGGATCTTAAGCATCCCTAAACTGCAGGCGGCGATCACTAAAATGCTAATTAATAAGGCCACAATGTAGACCTCCATATAGAGGTGAGGATAGATGGAAACAGCATTGCCTCCATAAATCATGACAACCAACCAAACCAGACCAGAAATAATGTATCTGTGCTTCACATAGGATGGATTACGGTACATCACCGGACGAGCCACGGCTATGTAGCGTTCAATACAAATCCAGCTATTCATAACAGGACGTCCAACCAGATAACTTGCATAAAAAAACATAAAAAACAGCTCTGCCAGTTCATATTGAAGAACATAAGCTGTCATTGACACAAAGTAAAGCATTATCACGAAAACCTCTACTGCTGCAAGGTTCATCGTGAAGATTTCCGAGGTTTCCAGACGTCCCTTTATTCTGAAGTTAATCATGCCCAGCCAGAGGACTTTGATTTGGATGGGGAGGAAGACAATGAGGTCCAGCACAGCTAGCAATAGCTGAATTAAAAATGCTCGGTAAGAGCTTAAACATGTAACATCAAAAAAGGAGGTTTGGTTTTCGGGGACAGTGCTGTTCATGTTTCTCTTCAAAAACGTGTACCTGAAGGACATTATGATTAAAATATAATAGATTAGTATGCTTTAAATGAAAATTAATTTTATAAAAATGTAATAATTTAAATGAAAATCTGTGGTTGCCAGAACTACACTGTTAAAAATACAGGAGGAACAATTTAGGTTTTAATGAAGGACTAGGAGCAGTATGTAATTTTGACTCCTTGAGCTCTGTTTTAATGATCTAAGCGCAAAGTCTAAAGCACAGTGTGCAAAAGCATTAAGGGTGCATCTGAATCCCCTTTTGCTGTTTTAAGGATGGAAAATTATGCTCTGCACATGGTGCATGGTCTTTCAGGGTTGTGCTTAATCTCTTAATGAGTTGTGGGTGTGTTTTAAGCATAACATGGATTAAACCAATCTGAGACTCATCTAACATTCCCTTTAGGAGTCAGTTGCATTGTGCCATGGCACATTTACATGGCAGACTTTGTAAGTGGAAAAACTAAATGCTTCATTAGCAAGAAAACAGTTAAATGGACCATCTGCAGTGCAAGGATAAATAACAAGCCTCCTCCATTTGACCTCTATACTTTCTCTTTACTTTTACTCTTTACTTTACTCCTTTACTTTTGTGGACTATGGAAACGGTGTTGTACGCACTCCAGTGAAAACATCTATCAGCCTATATCTTTAATTTTATTTGTTAAGCGCAAAGTTTGTTTCAAAACTATTTCTAAATTCAGTTCTAATTTCCAGCAAATGAATAAATGAACAATAATAATGAAGTGTAGTCAAAAAATTATTTAGATCTAAACACACATGCTATTCTTATGCCCCATATGGTTATACGTGCGTCTCCAAAACCCATCAGGTGGACAAATTGAAACTTGTTTTTATTGAAACAATTATAAATATGCATATAATTAATAATACTGTTAATAAGAATAATATTATACAAATGCAAATTGTCATGAATAAACTAAAAAAAGCCCTGTGACATGAAGAAAATAGCATAAAATCATGCCAAACACACCTTGTCCTATTGTGCCGGGTGTATTATAGGGCCCATAGTGTTTGAACCAGGTACTGCAGTCCAAATTCAATTTATCAAGACAATCTGACACGCAATGTGCCTTTTTAAATTAGAATAACTAACTGTAGCATTGCTTTTCAGATAAACAAGTATGTTCATTTAACATGTTTCTGAAATATCTGCAGAACGCAACCCAGGCTCATTCTGATAACGTACCGCTTTATACATTTCTGGAGAGCGCCAAATATGTTCCTTTTTTTCGTTATTTTTCTTTTTTTCGTTAATCCACCAGAGGCCGTTGTCGTATGACTGACTGACTGGTTTTAATGCTTTAGAAGGGTCAAAAACTCACAGTATCTTTTAGCATTGGATTGAAATGTATAGGTTAAAATATTGTTTATGATTTACTAACTACTGAAGTTGTAAAAAGAGTTTTTCACCTTAAAAACACCTGAAAGCTAACATCAATTGAAGTTAATCTAAGCTAGCCTTTTCATTAGATGTCAATTACTAATATTTTCAAAATTGACAGTATCATACACATAAATACAAAACATAATCAAACATGTCACATAAATAATGTAATGATATTTTATGTAACAACATAAGATGTTAAACTTTAATTTACTTTTTTTCACTAGAAATTGTAAGATGACTTGTTTTTAGTTCTAAAATTATTCTGTAATGGAATAGAATTTCCATAAAAATACTTTATATATATATATATATATATATATATATATATATATATATATATATATATATATATATATATATATATATATATATATATATATATATATATATATAGTCATTTACATTATTTATTAACAACAAAGAAAATACCTTTTAATGTAAAAAAAAAAAAAAAACATAATTCATAACATTATGGTGTTAAATGTTAGCAAGAAATGCCACTGACCTTATGTCGGACAGATAACCAATAGAGTGGTTTAGCATGAACCTGCAGCTCCTCTTGCATTAGTTTACAGTATGTAACATATGTTTGCATGTGTATGTATAGGTGTGAATTATGAAAGGCAAATATTCAAATAAGGAACAGAGAAGCATCTGTGTTTATTCAAGTTTGTGTTCATAGTTTTAAAACCACAACAATAACACATTCAAATCAAAATTTTACACTTGTAAATGAAGATCGGGTTGATGAATACTAAAGTTTTTTTTTTTTTTATTTAATTGTGTGTAAATTCACAACCAACATTATGTCTTTTTTAGCTTTATACACTTGCTAATTCATCTGAATATTTTGATGAATAATCTTTTAATTAATTTGAGATTATACAAATTACATGTCTTAGATTTAGAAATAAAACAGCATCTCTTTAATATATCAGTAAAATAAGCTGTTAATATACATTCACTACACTCAAGTGATGCTGTTTGCTTAAATAACTTATATAAAGTTAAAAGAAAAAACACAATTCTTGAGTTTATTTTGGGGACAACTTAATTGTTTATGTTCAATCAACCTAAATTAGTAAAAACTAAAGTTGACTTGATTCCTTGATGTTGTCACATTAGAAATGTATTGTGTGGAACACAGCATTTACAGTGTACATATGCATTCTCAATATTTTCTATATTGCAGTAGCATGTTATTGTACTTCATTTGTTAAATGTACATTGCTCTACATGCAGTAAAAGCACATATCGTCACCTTAGAATTATAAGGTTCTATCTGACATTTTTTATCAAAATTGAGTTATAGACATTCTCATTAAATGACAACTAATTTACATTATGGGACATTTTAGTAGTAGTTTACATTTTAAGACCTTTTATTTAAAATAATCAAAAACAAATGTTCCACACATACTGTTTGCTTTGGAATGCAAAAACTTTGAAGCTCAATATCTCAAAATCATTCCAACCCGGGCTCATTGTGGAAACGTAGCCCCGCGGACGTTTCTGCGGACCGCGATTTACGTCCCGGGAGGTACGTATTCGAGCGTTTTTTTGTTTTCGCGGATCGGCGAGAGGCCGCTGTGCGCGCTTTTTCACGTCTCGGGCGGGCGCCTCTCGGGAGCTCATGGCGTTCGCGCCCGCGCCGTTCTCGCACGAAAAGCTGCCGGATCGGGAAAAAAAAAAAAAGCAAAAGCCCTCGTCTTCAATTTCGACCGCGTTTTCGGATCCCGCCGCGTTCTCGCCCTTATTTTTCGGATTCCGTTTTTCGTCTTACCTGATTTCCGGAACCTGCCGTTCCCCGGACTCGATCCCGGTCGTCGTCCACCGCGGCCGACTCCTCCTCCTCGTCTGGGGCCTCCGCTCCGCCGACACAACGTTTTGAGCTAGGCGGACAAACTGGTTGCGTCGGGAAAGCCCTCCACTTGGAGGCGAGCCGTCGGTCGGCGAGCGCGAAGAGGAGGGGCGGAGCGGCGCCACACCGCCCCGCAGCGTTCGCTCGAAAAAAACCAAACTTCTTTGCTCCTTTACGTACCTCCGGCCACGTAAATCGCGGTCTCCAGAAACGTCCGCGGGGCTACGTTTCCAGAATGAGCTTGGGTTGAATCATTCAGAACACAGATGGAACCTTATAATTCCAAGATGACGATATGTACTCTACCTGACAAAAGTCTTGTCGTCGATCCCAGTTGTAAGGGCAACAAATAATAACTTGACTTCTAGTTGATCATTTGGATTAGTGACAGAAGATAGATTTTTCAGATGAATCAGCTGTTCAATCATCACAAATGCTGTAGAAGACCTACTGGAACCCGCATAGACCCAAGATTCTCACCGAAATCAGTCAAGTTTGGTGAAGAAAAAGTCATGGTTTGGAGTTACATTCAGTGTGGGGGTGTGTGAGCGATCTGCAGAGTGGATGGCAACATCAACAGCCTGAGGTATCAAGACATTTGTGCTGCCAATTACATAAAAAACCACAAGAAACGGGACATTATTCAGCAGGATAGTGCTCCTTCTTATACTTTAACCTCCACATCAAAGCTGGATTGGCTACCCCAATTACCAGACATGAATATTATTGAGCATGTCTGGGATAAGATAAAGGAGGAGGCACTGAAGATGAATCCAAAGAGTCTTGATGAACTCTGGGAGTCCTGCAAGATTGCTTTCTTTGCCATTCCAGATGACTTTATTGATAAGTTGCAGAGATGTATGGATGCAGTCCTTGAAGCTCATGGGAGTCATACGCAATATTAAATCTTTTTCCCCTGCACAATGACTTTATATTCTATACTGTACATTATTTCTCTTAAGTGACAAGACTTTTGTCTAAGCAAAGTCAGACCCCACTGTCCGAATTTAATAATTAAAAATCAAGTTAAACGTAATCTAGAGGCCTTTGCCTTTCATATAAGCCACTTCTGATACCAAATGATCAACTAGAAGTCAAGAAGCAACAAGACTTTTATTAGGTAGTGTATTAAAATAACAATTTAGTCCTTACACAGTAAGAAAATCTTGCTCTTTTAAAAACAGTGACAATCTAAAAGGCTACGGCTTCAATATTTCACCTAGTTTTATCAAGTAGCTTACTAATGCATGAAAATTTACCATGCTTGGACAGATAGAGAACAGGGTGTATCACACTACATTCCTGCAATGGCCACATATTGATGGCCAGCAGCACACAGACAACCTCCAAAGGTATATTAGTATGAATGCTGTAAATTAACAAATCCATACCATATGGAACAGATATGCAAACCAGAATGCTGGTGATGATTATAAACGCCCTCTTTTTCTGACCGTGCATCCCTTCCTTCTGTGCTTCACCAGGACTTGGTCTCAGCAGGATCTTAAGCACCCCTAAACTGCAAGCTGCAATCACTAAAATGCTGATTAACAGGCTCACAATGTAAACCTCAAGTTCTTGCTGTGGATAGACAGAAACTATAAGTCCCCCATAAGCCAAAACCAGCATCCAGACGAGCCCAGCACTAATATATCTGTGCTTCACGAAGGCTGGGTTAAGATAGATCACCGGATAAGCCACAGCAATGTAGTGTTCAACACAAATCAAGCTATTCATAACAGGACGTCCAACCATGTAGCTTCCAGAAAAGAACATAACAAAGAGTATGGTGCTGTGACTGTCAAAAGCCTCAGCAATCACATATATGGGAGACAGTAGGGTTGCAACGAGTGCTATCGCAGTTATATTCATTGTGAAGATTTCTGATGTTCCCAGGTGCCCTCTTCTTCTGAAGTTGGTCATTCCCAGCCAGAGGACCCAGATTTGGATGGGCAAGTTGAAAATAAGGTCTAGTACAATTACAACTATTGAAATATAATTTCTTGCTTCTGAGCATTTGACAACAGACAAAGATGTTTGGTTCTCAGAGACAGAGCTGTTCATGTTTCCTTTAGGATGTCAGGTGTCTAAAGAACATGAAAAACAATTAGTTGTTTAGAATTAAACAAATAAATAGTTTATAAGTTATACTGACCTATTGTTGGACAGATAACCATCAGTCTGGTTCAAATGTTCTGCAGAGTTTCTCCCAATCGTATTTACACACATACTGTATGTTTGCATTTGCATGTCCAAATGTGATTCATGAGAGGAATGTATGTAAATATAAAATGTATCAGTATTTGAATGTGACATCTCTAAAATAAACTACCCAAGCTGCAAACCTTTTGTTTGGTCTAAATGAGAACCTTTATAATGCATCCATTTCAAGAGGAAATTTACTTCCAGTATTTTCCAGAAATAGCAGCATTTGGAATGCTCATGTCAACATAACTGTCATATTCATTCATTTTCTTTTCAGCTTATTAGCTTTATTAATCAGGGCTCGCCACAGCGGAATGAACCGCCAACTTATCCAGCATTGGTTTTACACAGCGGATGCTCTTCCAGCTGCAACCCATCACTGGGAAACACCCATACACACTCATTCACACACATACACTACAGACAATTTAGCTTACCCAATTCACCTATACCAGATGTTTTTGGACTTGTGGGGGAAACCGGAGCACCGGGAGTAAACCCACGCCAACATGGGGAGAACATGCAAACTCCACAACTGACAAACTGACCCAGCCGAGGCTCAAACCAGTGACCTTCTTGCTGTGAGGCGAACGTGCGACCATAACTATCATATTAAACAATGTTATTGTAATATAAGACAGGTCTTAGTTTGGGCATCATATAGTATGCAGTTTGTGGTGCTCCAGATGGGGATTGAATTTGCAATTTAGGCATTGGAGGACAATGCTCAAATGGGGTGGCTAAAGAATACATTATCTAACGTCTGTTGCTAGAGCAGTTCTTAGGATCGGAGTGAGTTTAACTCACACATAACTCACCTGCTTGCCTCTGTTACACTCATTCCCCTAAATCTCACTCCCATCCGGGTCACGGCACCAACTTGCCCCTTCTGGTGTAACACCCACCCGCCCACTCTGACTGGGGCTTGAAATTGTTATTCCAGCACAGGAGACAGAGAGGCTAAAGCTCAATGCCTCTAACTATTCAGATATTTGAGCCATGCCTCTGATGACTTTCACACTTCAGGACTAAAACGGAGCCTTACTTGCTTTATCTAGTCGCTGACTGCTTCAGAATCCACATACCTCCCAAATACAGAATATATTACCTATAAACCAGTATGTAAAAAGTGTCTGAATTCACCCATATAATAGCAATTAACAATTTATGTAGTGCATTTCAGGGTACTTAAATTGCTTTACAGAGATTGAGGGAATCTTCTCAACCACAGAATCCACCTAGATGACACAATGACACAATTTTTGCACCAGGTGAAAGAAGAGAGAGTGATGAAGCCAAATATGACAAGAGGATGCTTAGGAGGCCATGACGGACATAAGCCAGTGGGAAAATTTGGCCAGGTTACCAGAGTTATCCTACGCTTTTCAAATGATATCCTGGGGTTTTTAATGACCACAAAAAGTTTGGACCTTAATTTAACGTCTCATCCAAAAGACAATGCTCATTGAACAGTATAGTGTCCCCTTCAGGTTGAGCACCCCCTGCTGGCCTCACTACCACCAATTTATGTGGCCCACTTCTTATTCCAGTCTCTTTTAGACATATTACTGAGTAATTGATGGACACAGAAGAGGACTTATGAATGGAACTGAAGCTTGTAGGTCACCTTACATAATGCTGAATATAGTATTATACATTATATTATATAGTAGCTTACATTCATACTACACCATAGAAGTCAACATAGGCTCATTCTGAAAACGTAGGCCTATATACATTTCTGGAGACTGTGAATTATGTAGCCAGAAGTACTGTATGTCTGTATTTCATCTTTAAAACGAATGACGGTATGACGCCATTCCTTTTCGCGCTTATCAGCTAACCGCTTACCTTCATATGGACGGCTTTTCCGCTGTTATCAGTTAATACACACTGTTAGACCTTACCAGGGTTTTTTACAGTAGAATACTGGCAACACTGTTGCCAGCTACTCACTGTAAAAGTTCGGTTACAGTAAGTAACTGGCAACAGTGTTGCCAGTTAATTACTGTAACTGAACCATTACAGTGAGTGGCTGGCAACAGTGTTGCCAGTTTTCTACTGTAACTGAACCATTACAGTGAGTGGCTGGCAACAGTGTTGCCAGTTTTCTACTGTAACTGAACCATTACAGTGAGTGGCTGGCAACAGTGTTGCCAGTTATTTACTGTAACTGAACCAATACAGTGAGTAGCTGGCAACAGTGTTGCCAGTTAATTACTGTAATAGAGCAGCAGTGGTAACTAACTGGAAACTGTGTAGAGTTAATTACTGTATTGTAGTGTTACAAATCACAGCATTATACTGCATACACATTAATAGTATGTCATATATAGTTATTGTAGTGTTACTAAAATTAATCAGTATTCTTAGCTGTTATTTAAAAATAGAAGGCATAACATTTTTTCAGACAAATTAATTTTATTGTTTTGGCACCAAACAAATAAATAACAGAAAATGTTTAACAAAATTAAGAAATCAGCAGATATAAATATTGTCTTACATATTACAGGTCTGCACAGTAAGGCTGCGGTCACACTAACGTTTAAGCATGTAATATTCTGCACTGCGAAGTGGAATTAAACAAAGCGAGTAGTGGAATTAAACAAAATAATTAGAAATTGAAAAAGCAAGCCAGAAAGGTCATGTTTTGATCTTTGATTGGTCTCAAGCAATCACATGATGTGATTTCGCATTCAGCGTTCTCCAAGCTTGGACTTTCCAATGCTGCGAATTGTGAAATTTGTCTCGTGAGCTATCATTCCAGGTCTGCAGTACTCACATGCGTATGAATGGAAGTCTATAGGGAGAAAAGTGCAGTGTGACCGGGACTTTAAGCTGTAACTCTAATTAAACACACCTGATCAAACTAATTAAGGCTTGTTAGAAATCTACAGGTAATGTTGAAGCAGGGTGGGTTCTAAACTCTGCTGCGCTGCAGTTCTCCAGGAACTTGGAGTTTGACCCCCATGGTATATAGCAGGGCTGCTCAATCCTGTTCCTGGAGATCTACGTTCCTGCAGATTTCAGTTGCTACCCATATCAAACACACCTGCCTGTAATTATCACGTGTTGTTCAGGTCCTAATTAATTGGTTTAGGTGTGTTTGATATGGATAGCAACTGAAATCTGCAGGAAGGTAGATCTCCAGGAACAGGATTAAGAACCCCTGGTATTAGCAATACTTTTAAAGCAACTGCCAACATTTATCACAATCACATATCCAATAAACACACACACACAAAGTGCTGCAGTGAAATGTGTTACTCTCTCCTCAATGCTGACCATGCAAAAAAAACAACAAAAAAAACAAAAAAAAACTGAACAGCAAAAAACACAAAATAAATATTTTAAATAAACTCACAACCTGGGACTGGACAGGGGAGCTTTTGTGTGTGGATGGCTATGTGTATCATGTTTTTGTGATTCCCTGTGATGATGTGCACATGTTACCTTACTGAGATGATGGAATTTAATTTTGGCTTAGTTGCCAGAAAGATACATACAACTGTTAGCATCTGTACATTATGGCAGTGTGCAATATCCAATAAATACATATACTGTACTTAAAAGTAATGTAAGAAGTTATATGAGGAGAGGCTAACTAGCTAACAATGTAGCTTTCAAGTACACAGTTCAAGATAACAGCAGTATAACTTAAAACACAGCCTTATTTTAGAAACCCTCAAAAACATTTGAACACATTTTACTTACTCATTGTAGATTCTTATTTAAAACCTAAAACATATCAGACTCTACATCTGAATTGATGGACATAGCATAGAGCACACTCAGCAGTAAACAAATCAAACACCTGGCTCCCTTAAAGGGCCGGCATTATCTGAAAACTCTTTCTGTGGGAGTGTGTGGTGATGCCTAAATCATTGTTTTTTACAGTTATTTACTACACAATCTACAGAGTAACAGTGCAGTTATACTAATTAAACACACCTGATCAAACTAAATCTAAAGGTAGTGTGTTGAAGCAGGGCTGGAACTAAATTCTGCTGGGCTGCGGCCCTTCAGGAGTTTGACATCCCTGGTACATAGCATATTTTCAAAGGAACTGCCTACATTTATCACAATCATGCACATATCATTGAAAAAAACAATAAAAATAAAAAAAACTTCATCCAAAGCAAAAAATAAATAAATAAATAATAATAATAATAAATAATCTGATCCACACGTTGTTCCAAACCTGTAGTAATACAAATAAATAAATAAATAAATAAAATAACCTGATTAATACATTTATTTAGGAAAGCCTTTATACTATACTGTTAATGCCACTTTTACCTACTTCATTTGAAGTTTTCCAGACAAATTAATTGAGTCTCTGCAAAAATGTATGTACGTGCTGTTTAAGATATTTTTTAAATAACACATTTTTACTAGTTATTTAGCAAAATACTAATATTCAGCTTAAAGTGCCATTTAAACGCTTAACTATAGGCTAAACTAGGCAAATTAGATTAATTATATTAAAGTAAATAAAGTTATAAAATGATTGTGATAATTTGGTTGCTCTGTGTGAATATTTTTGCCTTTAAATGCATCTCGTCGATATCTTTACCTTTTAATTAGCTCTGTGACATTGACACATGATACTCAATGTTAAAAACATAAAAGGAACCAAAGAAAACACAAAGATGTCTGCAGAGAAATTTAGCTTATCATCAATGCATTGTCTCACTTTCTCCTCAATACTGACCATACATATACCAAAACTGAAAAGTATATATATATATATATATATATATATATATATATATATATATATATATATATATATATATATATATATATATATATATATATATATATATATAGCAACATAAAGTATCAAAGTACATGGGGTAATAATGGTTGAGCAGTAATTTACCATTTATTATCACAGTAACTATCTGTAATGGATACATAAAGTAAATTACTGTAATTTATTCTTTGCACTACAAAATTTCATACAAATCCTGCTCCTTTTACAGTAAAATACTGTTTCCTTTTATTACAGCGAAACACTGGCTATTTTACAGTTATTTACTGCATAATCTACAGTAAGGGTTAACAGTGCAGTTAACTTGCCATGTAAGTCGGCGAACTTGAGATGAAGAGAGGAGTTGAGGACTTGAAAGAATGGTTCCAGAAAGCAGGTAAGACAAAAACATAAGCCAAAAAATAAAATAAACAAGTAAGTAACAGAGTAACACTGTGGTGAAATCCGAAAATGTGGTAAAAATCAGGGGGCTTTTCTTTTTCTGGATGGCTTTTTAATGTCGGCTGATTTTAGGGAAGTGGGTGGATGGGTCAGTCTGTGCTTTTGAAAACACTTTTGGTAAGGTTTAGGGAAGGAGGACGGTGGGTCAGTCATTCAGTCGACAGTGGCCTCTGGTGGATTTACGTGAGAACAGCAGGCGCAAATTGCACTCGCAAAAGAAATTTGAGATCTGAAAAAGCACACACAGCAGCCTCTGGTGGATTCACGAAAACAAAAACTGCAAAAAAAAAAAAAAAAGAAATGTAGCAATACGTTTTCAGAATGAGCCTGGGTTGATGGTTAGATAACCTAAAAGAATAATGCACCGTGGGTTGAGACATTCACACAGGATTTATAATGTGGATTTTTAATTAATGAGTAAAATAATGTAAAATACTGTATAACCAGACATGGAATATTTTAGCCTCTTTTTTTTTTACATCCAGTAGGTACCTTAACATCAAAAAACATGCAAAAAAACTGCAAATCCATTTGTGGGCAAAATCTTAGGGCCCTATCATACACCGGGCCTAATATGGCACAAGACTTGTTTGCCAATATTTGTTGCTATTTTCAGACCAGGGCAACCCTAATTTTCCTGTTTTGCTCCATGTTGTTTAAATAGCAAATTCGTTTGCGCCAAATTGTGGACTCATGGGTGTGCCGGTCTAGAAAAGAGGTGGGTTAAGGTGCATTGTTGGTGCCTTGCTATTTTGAATATCTGAAATAGACTGCGCAATTGACCAGCTAAAAGTTGGTCTAAAGTCCAGCACGGAGCGTGTTAATTATGTGCCTATGTATGCAGGTCCAAAACACTTACACATTAACACACAGAGGATGTACAGCAACACACAAATATCTCTACAAATAAAAAAAAGGAATAAAATGCTACAAAAATTATTATCTACTACATAGATATAAAAACACTGCCTCAGTGGCTTCTTCATGTCTGAGGGCTTTTTTCAGTTTATTCATGACAATTAATATTTTTATTATAATGTTATTATCATTAGCAGTATTATTTATTATATGCATATTTATATTTGTTTTAATGAAAACAAGTTTAGATTTGTCCACCTGTCGGGTTTTGGAGATGTCTGCATCACTATATGGGGTATAAGAATAGGATGTGCATTTGAATATAACTTTTATTTCTATAAATACTATTATTTTTCATTTATTTGTTTGCTAAAAATTAGAACTAAATCCATAAATAGTTTAAAAAAAAATTTGCGTTTAACAAGTGAAATTAATTAAATAGACTAATGGGTGTCTTCAGTGGAGTGCGTACAACACCATTTCCTTATCCATGAAAGTAAAGAAGTAAAGTAAAAGTAAAGAGAAAGTAAAGAGGCCGAATGGAGAAGGCTTGGTATGTTTAACTGTTTTCTCACTTGTGTAGCTTCAATTTATCCACTTACAAAGTCTGCCATTTAAATAGCAAATGCGCCATGGCGTTTGCTGACTCTAAAAGGGAATGGGAGATGAGACTCTGATTGGTTTAATGCATGTTATGCTCAGAACACACCCATAACTCATAAGAGAATAACCCTGTTAGACTGTGAGCATATTTTTCCATCCTTAAAATAGCAAAAGTGGATTCGGACACACCCTTAATGCTTTTGCACCATGCGCTTTAGACTTTGTGCCTGGATCATTAAATTAGAGCCCTTAAAGTCCATTTGACGTCCACAGATTTATGCCCTTTTGACCACCAAAATAACAACACAAAAAAGATTAAAATATAAGAAAACTTTTATTCATTTGAAAACTTCAATTACAAACTACAAACTTTGTATGTTGTTATGCACGTAAACTACCTTGATGTTGAAATGACATTAAATTTAAATCTAATATTGGTGTCAAAAACATGTCAAAAATCAATAACAGGACAGTCCTTTAATCGATTTATGACAGTCCTGTAATAAATTTTTAATGTTTTTTTACGTGTTTCATCCACTATGGCTCCAACTTTTCCTGTTTTAATGAAAAACTTTTTCGATGCACAGAAGCTTGCTAAGTTTGAACAGATACAGAAAAGGCTGTATTAAACTACTTTGCTGAATAATCCACAAATTGATGCCCAACGCCACACAGAAAGTATCATAACTGATATATTTTTTGATACTGAAAACTAACAAATCCATGCCATATGCAACAGATATGCAAACAAGTACACCAGTGATAATTACAAACGCCCTCTTTTTCTGACGGTGCATCCCTTCCTTCTGTGCTTCACCAGGACTTGGCCTCAGCAGGACCTTAAGCACCCCTAAACTGCAAGCGGTGATCACCGACAGGCTGAGGGATAAAGAGGTAAGGTAGGCTTCAATGGGTGGTTCTGGAAAGCTTTTAAGAAAAAATGCTCCATAGGTAAAAATCAAGATCCAGACAATACCAGCCGCAATATATCTGTACTTCATGAAGGCCGGGTTGAGATAGATCACCGGATGAGCCACGGCTATGTAGCGTTCAACACAAAACAAACTATTCATAAAGGGACGTCCAACCATGTAGCTTCCAGAAAAGAACATAAGAAGCAGCACTGTGTATTGAAAGTGAAGAGCATAAGCAATAATGGATGAAATAAAAAAGAAGACATTGCACATTTCTGACAAAGCCAAGCTCACTGTAAAGATTTCTGATCCCGGCAGACGTCTCCTTTTTCTAAGTTCAGCAGTGCTCAGCCAGAGGACCCAGCTTTGGATGGGCAGGAGGACAAACATCTGAAATATTGTAACAGAAATCCCAATGATATTTCCTGGGAAGGAGTCTGTGCATGTGAAAGCAGGGAAGGATGTCTTGTTTGTGGAGATTGTGTCATTCATCTTGCTCTTCAACAAACAAGTGTGAGTATCTAAAGATCAAGAAGCAGAATTACAAAATGAAGATTCTTTTGAAAGCTGCATACAACAAAAAAATCTTACACCTTTTAATGAACATGTAAATGGTTTGCAGTATAAATGAATAACTTGATGTTAGTTTGTATACTGACCCAGAGGTGGAAAAAATGACTGTGAGAGTACATTCATGTAGTGCTTCCAGTATTTTTATGCAATGTAGTTGATCTCATGTGTTTTTCTATTACTTGTGTCAGGTGTGTGTCTAACAATGAAGGATACCTGGAAAATATGCAAACAAAACATCCATCCATCTAGCTATCTTTCTACAGCTGGCCATAATTACTGAACACACATCATCATTTTTAGTAAATATGTTTTAAAAGGAGCTGTTGACATGAAATTGACCCAGATTTAGATAAAAGCAATCCAAACAAAAATAAAACAAAACAAAACAATTTTAGAAATTATGTTACGTGTCATGACAATGGAATGACATAAGAAGGTAGTCAACTGTACTGGAATGTATAAATTTGTTGGGTAATGACAGCCTCAAGATGACTATTCTATGAAGAATAGGGTCATATGCAGTGCTCAGCTGTGATTTTCCCCCTAGATTTCAAGACTAAACATTTTGATGCTCTCTGGGTCTCATCTATTAACTCTGCTCTTTAGTGCTCTTTATTTATTATTTTCTACTGGATTTAAGTCAGTTCATTGGCTGGGCAATTCTGGCAGCTTTATTTTCTTTTTCTTAGAGTTGAGAGTTTCCGTGCCTGTGTTCGGGATCATTGTCTTGGTTAAATGTCCACCCTGGTTTCATCTTCATCATCTAGTAATGTAGGTGTTGGGACTAAAGCAAGTAATCAATGGCTTTCCCATCAGCGGCATCTGCCACGCACACCTGATTTATGGCTGTTTCCAGATCCTTCTGTTTCTATTTACCTGGAGCTAAAGTCAGAATTATTAGCCCTCCTCAATTCCCCCTAACAAATTTCTTTTAAATGAAAAGCAGAATTTTTCAACGCATTTCTAAACATATAGTTCTAATAACTGATATTATTCATCTTACTCATTTTTATTTTACTGGAATGGCCTTCATGAGAGACTACCTGTTCCTGATTCAGTGGATTTTGATCTTTGAGCTGTTGTGCACATAAAATTTCTATATGGATACAAGATTTTTTATACACACAGCATCCTTTAAATTTAGGTTACAGGACCCAGTGTCTGGGTCTAGGAGTAAAAAAAACGGTGGTACATTTGTTTACTGCAAATCAACACAAAATAAAACAAATATTGCTGCAAATTTTTATCATTTTAATTTTTTATCAGTTTTGGCTGCAAAAATCTGAAAAAAGTCTCGCAGAATCCTAGAGGGACTTAATTTACACAGTGTAAATTTAATTCTTCATTTACACAGATGAGGGTTGCTACCTAAACACGTTTCAAGTTATTTCAGCTGCTGTCTTGGCTTTCCATGGCCTTTTACACTATTGTGTCTTCATGTGTTCAATAATTTTGCCCTGTGTGATTTCATTTTTTTACACAGAAGTTCATTTCTAACCTAATTTGTTTTCTATCTATCTATCTATCTATCTATCTATCTATCTATCTATCTATCTATCTATCTATCTATCTATCTATCTATCTATCTATCTATCTATCTATCTATCTATCTATCTATCTATCTATCTATCTATCTATCTATCTATCTATCTATCTATCTATCTATCTTTATTTCTATCTATCTTTATTTCTATCTATCTATCTATCTATCTATCTATCTATCTATCTATCTATCTATCTATCTATCTATCTATCTATCTATCTATCTATCTATCTATCTATCTATCTATCTATCTATCTATCTATCTATCTATCTATCTATGCAGTTGTCACAGTAGGTAGTGCTGTTGGTCGCTAGTTCGAGTTCGAGCCTCGGCTGGGCGTTTCTGTGTGGAGTTTGCATGTTCTCCTCGCGTTTGCGTGGGTTTGAATGAGTGTGTGTGTGGATGGGTTTGCCAGTGATGTGTTGCAGCTGGAAGGGCATCCACTGCGTAAAACATGTGCTGGATAAGTTGGGGTTTATTCCGCTGTGGCGACCCCGCATTAAAAAAGGGACTGAGCCGAAAAGAAAATTAATGAATGAATCTTTATGCTATACATAATATTAACAGGATGTGGATGTATAAATCATGAATATCAAACGGTTGTATTATTTATAACAAGATTCAGCTGCAACATCACACATTTAATGATTTTTGACTTTTGAGAGGTACAGGTAAGGTTGAACTGCAGCGCTTGGTAAAAGAGTGCACCAGCTGAAGCCAAGGATTAAACAATAAGTGCTGTATGGAAGTTGATCCCGTAGTAAAATCGCACATGAGACTGACCCATAGCCAAAGGCCAGTGTGATTAAGATGGTTGTGACGGCTCTAAAAGCCTTTCTCTTCAGCTGATACGCTCCTGCTTTCTCTCCATCCCCTGGTTTGGGCCTCTTCAAAACCCACAAAATAATCACAGAGCAAAATGCACAGATAACTAACATTGCCAGATAAATTCCAATGTAAAATGTTGGCACTTTAGGATAGGAATCTATATTAAACCATGCAAATAACAGAATTGTCAGCCAGACCAGTCCAACAAAGGGCAGCTTGTGTTTTGGGGCTTTTGTGTACTTTAGGTAGACAAGCGGATGCACCACAGCCAGATAGCGCTCCACACAGAAATAGGTTTGAAAGAGCGGTCGACCCACAGTTAAAGTACTGCTCAGGTAAATAGAAATAAGTATAAAGATTTTTTTCTTGACCATAGCACCAATCAGAAAAGTTGGGATGCAGGAGTTGCCGATAATCTCAGCGACAGACTGATTCAAAATGACAAAGTCTGCGTTTGTAACACCCGCAGATTTTCTTGCCAGCCACAAAACCCAGCCATTCAGAGGTAACATTAAAACAGCATTCACAAGCGTGTAGAAAGCAATGAGGAAATATCCTGGATAGGAATCTGTGCACTCAAAAACACCAGAAGAGTTCATTTCAGGCTGAAAAGTGCAATTCGATGAAAACTCAGAGTTATTTAGTGCCATATTCCTTTTGATTTCCTTATGTTTTTCGCAAAGAGAAAAGGTAAAATCGTATCCATCAAAAGAAAAATCGTTCAACCTTTTATAAAGCAATACATGTTTAAAATAACATACTCACAGTTGCACAGATCCATGAAGGCTGTGATATATTTTCAAGATGTTGTCTATTTGTACTGTGTTTTAATATGACAGTCCCTCCTTTTATCAGCAAAGAGATTTGTAAGTGATGATTGAAGTAGGGTGTGAAAATATTTATAACATCAATATGTGGCTACATGTATAATATTTCAACATTTCATTTGCATTAATTTTGCAAAAGTGGTGATATTATATACTGAACAAAAACTAATTGCAGGAATAAAGGTCTCTGGTGGCTAAACAGGTTTAGGAACCAATGCACAAACAACTGAGAATTAGTTATTTTTATATAATAATGTTGGTATGTTTTATATTTATAGTTGAAGTCAGAATTATTATCCCCCCTTTTAATTATAATTTTTTTTTGTATTTCCCAAATGATGTTTAACAGAGCAAAGAAATTTTCACAATATGTCCGATAATATTTTTCTTCTTTTTATTTAAGCTAAATTTAAAGCAGTTTTTAATAAACAAAAAAAAAAAAACATTTTAAGGTCAAAATTATTAGCCCCTTTAAGCAAATTTTTTTCGGTAGTCTACAGAACAAACCATTGTTATACAATAACTTGCCTAATTACCCTAACCTGCCTATTTGACCTAATTAACCTAGTTAAGCCTTTAAATGTCACCTTAAGCTGTAAAAAAGACTTGAAAAATATCTAGTAAAATATTATATATTATTTACTGTCATCATGGCAAAGATAAAATAAATCAGATATTAAAGATGAGTTATTAAAACTGTTATGTGTTGGAAAAATATTCTCTCTATTAAACTGAAATGGGGGGGGGGGGGGGTTGGTAAACAGGGCTAAAAATTCAGAGGGCGCTAATAATTCTGACTTCAACTGTATATTGCCATTTACATTTTATGGAGGTCAGAGAGAACTGAACAAATATGGTAAATGAGGATGCATGGTGTTTACAAATTACAGTTTTTCTCAGTGGCTTTGGTGCGTTTCTCACAACACTAGTGCATTTCTGTTGTTGGAATATCAAGCCAATTCCATGCGTGTTCAATAAGAAAAGGTCTGGAGAGGGTTTTCTTCAATGCCAAAAATATTAGTAATTTATTAGATACAAACGAATAATTCGATCACAGAGCTCTGGGTTACGTTTCCCCAATGCAATAAGAATTACATTCAAAAGGTTCGCAACTAACAAACATTTCCTGACTCCAGCATATATACACAACTGATATTAACAGGTGGAGTTTTGGTGTAACGTCACTTATCAGTCATTGTTCAGTCCTTCATTGGCCGCACCTTCGACATACTTCCTCTTTTTCTATGAATTGTCTGCACAACAAAAAAGCATACAACTTTCTGTGGTCTGTGTACAGTTTTAACACCTCTCTTCAGACAGGAAGTTTCTGCAGAGCTAAATCTAATTTTGGACCCGCATCTATCCATTGCTATTTAGTATGCACAGCACTCACACACAACCGTAGAAGTTCAGTTAATATGTGACCCTTACATGACCAATACAAATAATTGTTTGATTAAAAGAAAAAGAGACAAAAATAATAAAAAAATGATTCATATTTTCCAACACTGCACAACAGTTAATGCATTTCTCAAAACAATAAGTACAAACTGCAAAACCTAGTTGATAAACTGCACTGTAAGAAAAAAAAATCATTAAAAAAGGTCAAATGACTGGTAGCTACGGCTGTCAAACAAAAACCAGACCTTTTCTAGATTATTATGATCAAACACCATCAATAAAGTGACCGCACTAAAAGTTCAAGAGAAAACAATGTTATTTAAAAGAATTTTCCCTAAATCATTACGATTAAACACCTTTAATAAAATGCCAAGACATGCTCATGAGCGTAATTTAACAGTTTTATTTTGGATCAAAACATTTTGGAAAAAACAACAACGAGATACAACTGATTAAAATTCTCACAACTTTAAAATGACAGTTGTTACATTTTATTGAATAGTGTTTATGTAAAACATGTAGAGGTTTAAGTTATATGGAATGATTCAGTTACAGATCTTAAATGAAATGGAACTGTCACGTGAAGGGAAAGTTGACAAAGGAGTGCAGATCCAAATGCAGGTTTATTACACAGAGAGGCAAACAACAGTCAACACAGGGGTAAACAGATGTAACATTATGCAGGGAATCCAGAGTCATGGTCAAACAACAGGCAAATGGTCAGTCCCAGCAGCAAACAACATAAACAATTAACAAACAAAGCAGGGCAAAAGAAGAGAAACGCGTCATAATGTACTTTAATGTTAAATGTACTTCATAAAAAAAAGGAAAAAACACTGTGTAAATAATACGGCAATTTTATTGTATAAAACAGACAAATTGCTGTAGTTTGTCATTACTTATATAGTTCATAAAATTACAGTCAAGTTGTTAATTTACAGATATTGTTTGTAATTTTTAAGGATTTTTGAATATAATTTAAAATAAAATATTCCCTGTGTGAAAAAAAAACAAAAATGTCAGTAATTTGTCTTAATGATAAAGTACCTAAAATGAAAGTCAAACTGTGAATTTAGAGAGATTGTTTGTCATTTTACTAAGTTCTACATATAATTTTAAATGACAAACAATTACTGTAAAAAATCTAGGGATATTGTCTGTAAAACTTGGTTTTTGTGCAAAAGTGCGTCACTTGCTCAAAATGGAGAGCTTATTCTTCAAAACCCCCGTGTCATCAAAATAAAGTCCAGACACCATTGTTTATGAACAAGACAGTCGAATGGCTTTGTCATGTTTTTATTATAACAGTTTACTCTGTTCATTTATTCCAAGGCAAAAAAGTCAGATTTTGGTGACACTTCCTGAAAATGCTCAAGACAGCTCTATATACTATTTACACAACCATATGAGAACTACAGCAAAGTTAGACATCGCTGCATTTAGTGAGGTATATCTGAGTACAAGACACTGAATATGTATGTTTCACATTTTTACTGCATTTGCTCTTTGCAATCCTAATTTATTCACAGCATTGTGCAAAAAATAAATACGCCCTTATTTACAAAAAACAAAAACTTCTTTTGGGTAGAGCTGTGCACAACTGTAAACTATATTGCAGTACATAATAGAACTGAGCCTACAACACACACAGGTCTGTAAATCATTCAGGAAATTATTCAATTTTTAAGACATTTTCAGGAAAATAAAGATTTAATTTTTTTAACAGATTTTGACAACTAGTTCAACATTTTTGTATGTAATGACTCAAGTAATGAAATGAGAACTATTAGTTTTATATGTAATGACTATTCATCATTCACAAGTTTAGTTAATTTTGACTGACATGACATAAGCAAATTAAAGTGTTATAAACAGCATGAAGTTGTATGAAAGCAATTGATGCATGTCCAAAAGCATCTGCAACGTGTTGGAAGAAATGAGAAACTGCTACTAGGATGTGCACAAATAATTAATTGTTTTGAGAAATGCAAACTGCAACTGTTGTGCAAATGTAAATAGTGTAGGGAGAAATGCCCCAAAGCCACTGAAAAAACTGTAAAAATAGACCTAATCTTAAGATTATTCATCAGGTTAGTTGCATTTCATTTTATCATAATTATTATATTGGGTAGTAAAATATCTTTATATATTTCATGTTTTTTTGTGAAGCCTAAATACATCAAGGTTAATTTTCTATACTGAGTGCCACCTTCAATCTCATTACTCCAACTTAATTTTTATTTGATTATTTATTAAAGTCACAAATGCAAGACATACAGTTGAAGTCAGAATTATTAGCCCCCCTGAATTATTAGCCCCCCGTTTATTTTTTTCTTAAAAAATTTAAACTTAAAATGTAAAAAATAAAATAATAATAAAACATGCTTTTATTCTAGCTGAAATAAAACAAATAAGACTTTCTCCAGAAAAGAAAATATTATCAGACATACTGTGAAAATTTTCTTGCTTTGTTTAACATCATTTGGGAAATAAAAAAATAAAAATAAATAAATTCAAAGGGGGCAAATATTTTTGACTTCAACTGTACACTCAAAATTGAGAAAATATTTGAGCAAAATAAACATGCAATTGTATGAAAAGGGGTTAAAAAGGTATATAAAAAGTTCCAATCATTTTTATTGTTTAATCCATTGTTGCAAACAAGCTTGCATGGTAATTATTATTAGATTATTTATTTGATTTATTCTTTTAAATGTTTCCATACTTTTTGAAAAATATTGCAGATGTGTCTAATTAGATATTATATTTTGCTGTAGTGATATTTTACTATATTGACAGTGAATTTAACATAAGATAAAAAAACTAAATTAACTGAATTGAAAAAAGAATAGACAAAATCACAATATCTTTTTATATATGTTTTAATGGCAGAAACAAAACTTTTAAATAAACACACAAAAGATTAATAGGTTTTCTTTTTTTCAACAAAGACACGTGTAAGGAAAGAAGAGAAGAAAGGGAGAAAAAAACTGTACAAATAGGAGAAATGGTATAAAAGCAGTAGGTCTCACAATAAACAAAACAAAACTAAAGCTGAGACTAAATGTACGTATGATTACACTGTGAAAAATGCTGGGTTCTGCACAGTTCCTTCATGTTGTCACAACACAAAATTAATAAGTAAACTAATTGTTTTTACTAATTAAAGTGGATTAAACATAAAATAATTAGTCCCCCAAAAATCTCAAGGATTGTGTTGATTCATCCTATTAAATAAGTAGTTTGAACAAGCAGAAAAAACATCATGTTTTTAGTGTACAGTCTGAGGTTTTGTTGTGTGATTGTTATAGATATGAAATGTACATCTCTGAACCATTTATATGTTTTGAGTTTAGAAAGGATGGGTTAAGGTGAGGGGGGTGAAGTTGTTTTGGAAGAATAGGGGGAAAAAAATTAGCTTTTAATGCAAGGCAACTTGCCTATTTTTGAGAGGTACAGGTAAGGTTGAACTGCAGCACTTGGCACAAGAGTGCACCAGCTGAAGTTTAGGACTAAACAATAAGTGCTGTATGGAAGTTGATCCCTCAGCACAATAGCACACGAGACTGTGCCATAGCCAAACACCAGTGTGATCAAGATGGCTGTGACGGCTATAAAAGCCTTTCTCTTCAGCTGATACGCTCCTGCTTTCTCTCCATCCCCTGGTTTGGGTCTCTTCAAAACCCACAAAATCATGACAGAGCAAAATGAACACACAACTAACATGACTAAAAACACTCCTATGTAAAACCTTGGTATTCTAGGGTAGGAATTCATAATAAACCATCCCATAATTAGGAGTGTCAGCCAAATCAGTCCAACAAAAGGCAGCTTAAATTTTGGGGCTTTGGTGTATTTTAGGTAGACTAGCGGATGGACCACTGCCAGAAAACGCTCCACACAGAAATAGGTTTGGAAGAGCGGTCGACCCACAATTAACGTCGTGCACAGGTAAACAGATATGAGAATGACAACTTTTTCGTTAAAGATTGCGCCTAACACAAAAACAACGATGAAGATGTTGGCAATGACCTCAGCAACAGCCTGATTTAAAACGACAAAGTCTGAAGATGCAGCAGTGGTTCTTCTTGCCAGCCACAGGATCCAGCAGTTCAGAGGCAGAATGAAAACTACATTCACAAGAGAGGAGAAGCCCGTGAGGAGAACACTAAAAATTAAATCTGTGCACTCAAAAGATGCATTCTCCGAATAGTTGCTTGCAGACTGGGAGGTGCAGTTAGACAGAGAATTAGTGCCGTTAAATGCCATGTTTGCTCAGATTTTCTTTTGTCTTCTGTAAAACAAGTAAAATTGTCGTTTTAGGTTCACTTACACTCAAAAAGATTATTTGCTGAATCAGCATGATTTAATCATTTACCCATTGTGCATCTAAACAAATCAAGTAAACTTGAACTGCCTTGAATGTGTTATATGAACACAATATAAACTCATAAAATATACATGGTTTTAATATGTCTATATGGAACTTCTTTGCAGATAATTGAATTAAAATGTTTGTTTTGTATTAATCTGATTGAATTTATTCATATATACACTGTAAAAAAAATATTTCGGCAGCTGTGGTAAAATAAACAAAAAACATGAAATAACGGACGTTAAATTACAGAAATTTACCAGAAAATAACAGACGTTAAATTACAGAAATTTACCAGAAAATAACGGACATCAAATTACAGAAATTTATCAGAAAATAACGGACATCAAATTACAGAAATTTACCAGAAAATAACGGATGTTAATTTACAGTAATTTACCAGAAAATAACGGATGTTAAATTGCAGAAATGTACCAGAAAATAACGGACATCAAATTACAGAAATGTACCAGAAAATAACAGACATTAAAATAAAGAAATTTACCAGAAAATAACGGACATCAAATTACAGAAATTTACCAGAAAATAACGGACATCAAATTACAGAAATTTACCAGAAAATAACGGACATCAAATTACAGAAATTTACCAGAAAATAACGGACATCAAATTACAGAAATTTACCAGAAAATACAGACGTTAAATTACAGAAATTTACCAGAAAATAACGGACATCAAATTACAGACATTTACCAGAAAATAACGGATGTTAAATTACAGTAATTTACCAGAAAATAACGGATGTTAAATTGCTGAAATGTACCAGAAAATAACGGACATCAAATTACAGAAATGTACCAGAAAATAACGGACATCAAAATACAAAAATTTACCAGAAAATAACGGACATCAAAATACAAAAATTTACCAGAAAATAACGGACATTAAATTACAGAAATTTACCAGAAAAAAACTGACATCAAATTACAGAAATTTACAAGAAAATACAGACGTTAAATTACAGAAATTTACTAGAAAATAACGGATGTTAAATTACAGTAATTTACCAGAAAATAACGGATGTTAAATTACAGTACTTTACCAGAAAATAACGGATGTTAAATTACAGTAATTTACCAGTGAATAATGGACATTAAATTACAAAAATTAACAGGAAAATAACTGACATTAAATTACAGACATTTACCAGAAAATAACAGACGTTAAATTACAGAAATTGACAATAAAATAACAGACATTAAATTACAGAAATTTACCATAAATTTAAACTTAAGAAAATTTCTGTAGTTTAACGTCCATTATTTTATGTTTTTTTTTTTTCTGGCACCCCATCTGCCAGACAAAAAAAGTAAAATAATGGATTTTTTTTACAGTGTACTTAATGTGAGTAAAGCACTTTAACTCAACAAGATTCTGCCTTGTTACATCAACAAGTTTCTGTCTTGTCCATGTATGGTTATTAAGTAACTTCAATTAGATTTGTCTTAGTTTGCAGCATGTAAGTTTGTAATGTCAGACATTAACAAAATGTTCAAACTCACTTTGAGGTCTCCATTAAAGTAACAATGTGTAAAACATTTAGCCAAGAAAACCTTGGCTCCTAAGAAACCTGATCACCAAGCAACCAATACTTTAATGTGGTCTTACTAACAAATCTTTGCCTGATGACCAAAAAGACATTTGCTTATTTGGTCTTAATTTCTAAAAAAAAAAAAAATGAATTAGTCATAAATGTTTTTACTTTATCTTAATTTGTTTTAACTTAAGCAACTGAATTTATCAAGTTATACAATGTTTAACGTAAAATGTTTAGTTAGTTTGACTGATGTAAGTTGAAATGACTAGAAAAGTTAACTTAATTCAATTTTAAAAATTAAGGCAACAAGATTTTTAACAGTGTACTTTTAGCGGTTATGTTGTAAAAATGATTCCTTCATGTTGTCCCAACACAAATCGATTAAGTTAACTTAATAATTTTCAAAGCTTTAAGTGGATTTAATTTAAAGCAATTAAGTTGCCCCAACAAAAACCTCAAGAATTGTGTTTCAAGAATTCAGCTCATTTTAAATATATTAGTTTGAACAAGCAGCAAGAATAATTATTTGACTATATATACATGGCAGCTGCCCAAAACTTTGATATATCGAGCGCATCTGTAAAAGAACAAATAAACAATGTACTCACGCAAAGTATTAATCACACACCCATGAAGCCTCTGGTGTGTTTTACGTTTTGCATTTTGTATTTATACCACCTATATTTCATGACATCGCCCCCCTCTTTGTCCGCAGAGATTGACTGGTGGTGACTGTAGTATGCATAAAAAGTAAGGAAATGGTTTGTCACATAAAAACACATAAACAGGCAATGAAATGCTTTTATTTTCCTTGTATTTGGTTTTAAATATTTATATAGAACTTTTTTATTAGATAGAAATCTGCATATTTTTACAAATGAATGTGGTTCCTTACAATGCATTACCGTCTTATGAAGCCAAACTAATGGTCGTTGCAAGAAACTGTTTGTTTACAACATTATCTTTAATCCACACCCTCAGCAAACTTTTATCATAATGAAAGATTATATTGCCATCAGAACAGTATTTTATCATGACTAAACAAATCTGAGATCCATTAACTATAATGCAGCGGTATTTTTTGCAATTTTTCAGCAACCTTCTGAAAGCAGTCAAACAAATATAAAAATCAGGCATCTTGTTGCATTTTACCTTTAAAACATTTTTAATTGACCCTTTTTTTAATGTAAAATTGTTTTGTATCACAAGTACAGAAGTAGCAGTTGTATGTCCTTTAAATACAACCAACACAATGTTTTGGTCAGTTAGTATTTTATGCAATCAACAGTCAAAAAAAATAGGTTGATTAAATTTTTAGGTTGTCATATTGAATTGTACTGAAAATTAAAGGCATTGTGTGTTGGTGTCTCCTGTAAACCTCCATATTTTCACCAAGCCTATAGATCATGTTGACAAAGCAGGCAGCCGTAAGTAATTTCACAGAAACATGTTTGCAACCACTGAAAATTAATTTGAATCTACTGAAGAAAAAAAACTAAATTAGTTCCATCTGAAACTGTTTACAAATGAATATCATTGTGATGAAAAGGATGCCAACATCGGACAAAGGGGTCACCACAGCGGAATGAACCGCCAAGTTATCCAGCATATGTTTTACGCATCGGATGCCCTTCCAGCTGGAACACATCACTGGAAAACACCCATACACTCTCATTCACATACACTACGGACAATTTAGCTTACTCAATGGGGTATATGCGCATGGACTTTTAATTTCAGCCAGCCCCAGGGCTTCCAGTTAATTGTCATCGCATACAAAATTGCCGTGTTTAAGATTTGATTTCTTCAAAAATCTGTGATCTTGATTGCCTGGCTGAGACACGATATAAAGTGGGTATCAGACCAAACAAGAAGCACTGCATTAGGTTATATTTTTCCATGCCATGTCTTTAAAAAATATGGAAATTAATTTTACCCCAGTATTTTCAATGGAATTTCTGAGCTAGCCTGCTGCTAATGGCAATGCCTACATTTAAAGGGTTGTTTATCTCTTTTTACTCTTTAACAGTCAAATGGATGCTTAAGTCTATTGAACTGATTATATTTGAGTTACATTACAACATCAATGCTGTAAAATGAACCTTTTAAATTTTTAAAATAGTCACATAAAGCTTTTACAGGAAGATCATCATAGGCTGAAAAACACTAGCTGTGCATATACCCCATTCACCTGTACCACGTCTTTAGACTTGTGGGGGAAACCAGAGCACCGGAGGAAACCCACGCCAACATGGGGAGAACATGCAAACTCCACACAGAAATGACAACTGAGCCTGCAGCCAAGGCTCGAAACAGAGAAAAATTTAAATGATTTGGATGTTACTATTGAGAAATATGTTGAGTATTCAATTTAGTAAAGGACTTAAATTATGGTGCATTTAAATGGTATGAAATTTATCTTTACCTTAACCTTCAGTCACTTAGCAGAAGTTTTCATAAGAGACTGTAAAGAGACAGTACTCACATCAAATGCGACTAATACAAAGCTTCTGAATTTCTGAGGTTTTTGTCATTATTGTTTTTTTGTCATGAACAATCTGTGGATTTAGTATGGTAATGAATATTTATATGGCAATGTTAATGTATTTGGTCTTGGCGGAATAGATCTGCTACGCTGCTGCTGCTTTCAATATTATGGTAGAGCAAGTATTGAGACCTACTACTGCCATTGCCACATGCCGTCTGAGAATATAACACGCTGCTGCTGCTGCAAATAAAATATACATGTAACCCCTTAGCAGATCTAACACAGGTGGAGCTGAGGTGGAGAAGGGTTCAACGAAAACGCGCTGCAGCTTAACAGCATAAAACAACACAGAGCATTTAAACTAATAAGGAGCAAGCTCATTGGCTGCAAAGGTGGCAGCAACCAATCTCCAGCGTCATTGTAGTTAATGACGCAGGAGCAGATTTGGTGACCTTTAAGCCTTTTCATGGCAGAAGTTCGCTTAAGTGCTCACAGAAAAGATGTGTTGTAGGTGCCTTTTGAACGTTACCAGGGATTTAGCAGCATATTGAGTTAGATATAATGTTCCACCAGAGAGGAACAGTAAACGAAAAGGTTCTGGAAAGGGAGTAAAAGTCTGTGAACTATCTAAATTTATAAACTACAATGTAACAGGGACTACAGATATAACAGGGACTCGATGTAAATTAGCAATCTAGCTAATTCTGGCACAACATGCCATGTTGCACATTGTCCCTGTAAAAAAGGCTGCAGCTTATAAGTGCAATTCTAACCTCTGTCTTTTGTCCTTTATGATGAGGCACCCCGCATACACCAGAACACGTTACCTGAGCCAATCAGCGTCCAGGATCTGTGACTACGCAATCTTCCCCACCCAAACAGATTTTTAGTTTCTAGTGTAGCGAGACACATAGACGGATGCTAAAGTTTGCGAGGAATAGATCACGGACTGTTTTCATCATTGTTTGTCAGCGGTTGCCACAAGTGTTGTGCGTGAATGCAGAAGTAAGTTTACAATCCTGTAAATGACGAAAGTTGTTCTGTTCTGTGAGTAGTTATTATGGCCGTGACGTCGCGATGCCGCGATGTATATGTGTGTGCGTTAATACATATTAGGTGTGTCAATAACCCCGTAATTCATATTGTAACACTTTTATATATCTATATTTACATATTGTGTGTATTAGAGTTCCACTTATGTTCATTAGCCAGTGTTATCTTCCTATTTGAAGTGTTGAAGTGTAACCAAATCCTTTGTTTTAAACAAACTGCGAGGCGCATGCGCCATTATAGCCTTTGTGAGTGAGGCGCTGTACAATCTGCGCTCTGTTAACAAGGTTTCAGGTTACATCAATGCATGCTAGGGTATATTGAAGTAGCAGCTTGTCACAGCTTGTCACATTTTGCCCACAATCATTTGCACATTACTTTATTATCAAGCTCAATGTTTTGTGCTGTGTTGTTGACTATAATTTACTATTGTAATTTGTTTGATTATCATTATTTATATTCATATTCCTTTTTATTGTTTTTATTTTAGAAAAACCACAACACAAGTGTCATAAGTCAAGTCTGTTGAGTGGTGACAATAAATGGGTTGTTCACACAAACGTTCATCTTCGCCTCATCTCTAATCGGATAGTCTCTGGTGGGTCAGCAATCAGAACTGGCAATTAAAAAGTCTATGGTGCAGAGCTACTAAAAGCCAACCATTTTTTCATGGTCCTTCGAGCCGGAGCGAGGACTGACCAGAGAAATAGAAGATGTCACAACATTCAGGGGATGAGCCTGCTGTGCGCGTCAGGAGGAAGTCAGTCCTCCCCGCACGTTATGATGAGTACGACCTCACTGGATTCACTCTCCCTAAGCCTGTTCCACCGCCCCTGTCACCACTCACTCATTCACCTAGACTGGCTGAATGCGATGATACACAGGATGGAGCATTTGGTTTTACTCCAGTCCTACCCGGTCATGAAGCTGACAGCCCATCACAGTGGTCTGATGATGAAGGAGCTTCTGATATCGTAGCAAGAGAAAATGCGAAACTACACAACAGTCTGTGGACGATACAGCAAGAAAGGGACATATTCCAGCGTGCAAATGAACAATATGCAAAGGAGCTCACTCAGCTCCAGCACCAAATGAGACAGCTACAGTTTCATATGGGGCAGCAAAGACATGAAAGTCAGCCCCCTGCACCTGTTGCCCCTCCAAGGCAGTATACCTCCACCCATGCTGTACCTGCACCCCGTGTCTGGCCACAGGGGGGCACTAACGACACGAGCTTCACCCCTACACCCGCTCCACGACTCAAATATCAGTCTGAGTATAAAGCAAGGGACCAGATTAGAAGCCTACCTCACAGTTCTGCCCTCAGAGGGAACTTGTCATACCACTATGTGCCTCAAGGAGATCAAAGCCTGAATGCTCATTATTCAAATCCTCCTTATTGGCACTTGCAAGATCCTGTGAGACATCCACAGATCCCGTTTAGGACACAAACTCCATCACCTCCACCTGAACAAGGACCATACCGCGGTCCAACCCCCATGATTCCTGACTTTAGCCATCCCAGCCCTAGAGAGTTCTCACGGCTAAAAATTGCTCTGGAAAATATACTCCCAGCCAATGCTACAGAAAGTTTCAAATTTCAGATACTGACTGACCATCTGAAGTTAGAGGAGGCTCTGCTAATAGCAGACTCATACTGCCATTCACAACATCCCTATACAAGGACGATGGCTGCATTAGATCAGCAGTATGGACAGCCGCATCAACTTGCACTGCAGCGGATTGCTGAGTTAATGGATGGCCCAAATATAGCTAGTGGAGATCAGAAGGCCTTTAGACTTTTCGCCCTTAAAGTTCGTTCTCTGGTTGGCATGCTGGAGCAGTTGGGCAGAAATGGCTCCTTTGAGTTGCAGTGTGGGTCTCATGTGTCTCGGCTCCTTGGGAAGCTTCCACATGACTTAAGATCAGGGTTTCGGAGATATGCACATCCACATCAAGTGCCCATCCCTACCCTCTTAGATTTCGCAGAATGGCTAGATTTCGAAATCCAAGTTCAGGAGGACACCACAAGGTTTGCGAGCAGTCAACGCAGAATGCCCCAAACACGCACAAGAGAGAACTTAAGAGACTATAAACCAGCCATTAAACCCACCACAATCTATCTGGGCACGGAGAAAGCAACTGTTGAGCCTATACCGCCTATTCCATTATCTAGGAGCTCTTTGAAGCCTTACTGCCCCTATTGCGACAACAGTAAGCACTCTCTCAATAACTGCAGCAACTTTAAGCAACTTACTAAAGACCAGAAACAAAGCTGGATCAAAGAAAATAATAGATGCTGGCGTTGTGGCAGAACACATAAATCTGCAGATTGCAACCTGAAGATGCGTTGCAGACAGTGCAGCAGCCGACACCTTATGGCACTGCATGAAATCAGTGTTGGAAGGCCTGAAAACCCAAAGCTCACTCAGGATGAATCTGCAGACCCAAAGACTTGTCTGTTGAACACAATGCAGGAGATTCTCCTTGTTCATAAACCACCAACTAGTAGGAAAGTCCTACTTAAAATCTGCCGGGTGATTCTCAGTAATGGAAGCAAAAGGATGAATGCCTATGCAATTCAGGATGATGGATCTGAGAGAACCATAATCCTCCATAGTGCAGCTCAACAACTTGGCCTAACTGGTCAGCCTGAAGAACTCCCACTTCGAACTATTCGACAAGAGTTGCAAGTCCTCAAAGGGGCAGCTGTTTCATTTACCATCTCACCCATTGCTCAGCCTACTAAACGGTTTCACATCACTAGTGCCTTCACTGCTCAGCAGCTAAGTTTGGCAGAACACTCACATCCAGTGAAAAGTCTGAAGGAGAGATATCGGCACCTTAAAGGACTTCCACTCCAAGAATTCAAAGCCGTCTGCCCTGTATTGCTCATTGGGTCAGACTATCCCCACCTGATCACCCCAGTGGAACCAGTCAGGCTAGGGCCACATGGGGGACCAGCTGCTATAAAAACTCGTCTTGGTTGGACCTTGCAGGGTCCAGTCCAACACATGCCGAAAGACGTGACAGAACAGCATTGTCTTTTCACTTCAGTCACATCCTCAGAATCTGATCTCTACAAGCAAGTAGAGAAATTATGGCAAATGGATGTATTGCCATGGCGCAGCGACAAGGCTTGCATCAGATCCAGACAGGACCAGGAGGCTGTGGAACTTCTGGAAAAGAGAACAATAAGGGTTGAGATGGATGGAGTGAAACGATATGCAACACCCCTCTTGCGTGTCAAGAATATGCCTGAACTCAAGGCACCAAAGGAGGCTGTTTTGTCACAACTGAGATCCACTGAACGGAGACTGGCTAAAAATCCACAGCAAGCAGCCGCCTACATCACAGAGATTGCAAAACTGGAAAAATCAGGTTATGTTAAGAGAGTGCCACCAAACGCTGTGACAAACACCCCCTGCTCCTGGTACATCCCACACCATATGGTGGAACACAATGGCAAAAATCGCATTGTTTTCAACTGTTCATTCCAGTATCACGGTCAAAACCTCAATGAACTTCTGCTTCCGGGGCCTGTGTTGGGGCCATCTCTTCTTGCTGTTCTCCTCAGATTTAGAGAACATTCTGTTGCGGTCAGCAGTGATATCAAGGGAATGTTTCACCAAGTTAGACTGCTTCCAGAGGACAAACCCCTTTTGCGCTTTCTCTGGAGAGAGCTAAATGTCCAGGAGCAACCCACTGTTTACGAATGGCAGGTTCTCCCCTTCGGCACTACTTGCAGCCCCTGCTGCGCCATATTTGCACTGCAAAAACACATTCTTGATCATAGTCATCTCGGGGATGATGTTCAGAATTCAGTACTGAAATCCTTTTATGTAGACAACTGCCTACAAAGTTTCACTTCAGCTGAAGCAGCAAAGGAATTCGTGGACAGAATTAAGAATCAACTGGCAGATGGAGGTTTCGAGCTAAGACAGTGGTCCAGCAATATTCCTTCCACCATAAACCACCTGCCCCCTGAATCTATATCAATCAGTGCTGAACTCTGGATATCGCAAGGCAAATCGGACATTCAGGAATCAACATTAGGGCTCCTCTGGAATCATCAGTCTGACACACTCTCCTACAAATATCGTGCCAAAGATAGTAGAGAGACTACAATGCGTAATATATATAGAATACTGGCCAGTCAGTATGACCCATTGGGCTACCTCATTCCTTACACCACTCGTGCCAAGATTCTTGTACAACAACTGTGGGATAAAAAACGGGATTGGGACGATCCACATTTGCCTACAGATCTGCTACAAACATGGACTGAGTGGGAGGCAGAGTTACCAGCTCTACAAAACATTGTCCTTCCTCGATGTTACTGTAGTGCCAACAAAGACACAGAAACGAGCCTAAGAGATATGCATGTTTTCTGTGATGCCTCTGAACGTGCTTATGGCTCGGTGGCATACCTTCGAACAGAGGACCAGTATGGACAAGTGGAGGTGGCATTCCTAACCGCCAGATCTCGTGTAGCACCAAAAAAACAACAATCTATCCCCAGACTGGAGTTGTGCGCTGCACTGACTGGAGCTCAACTCTCCAAAGTACTCTTAACTGAACTGAACCTGCCCATTCGCCACACAATCTTGTGGACCGACTCCACAACAGTACTGGCATGGTTACAGTCTGAATCATGTCGATTCAAAGTATTTGTTGGTACTCGGGTTGCAGAGATCCAGGAGCTAACTGAGCAACACTCCTGGCGATATGTACCCTCCACCAGCAATCCAGCTGACGACATCACTCGGGGAAAGAGTCTCTGCGAGCTCAACTTGGAAAGTTGCTGGTACCAAGGACCACATTTCCTAAAAGATCCGGCTAATCAGTGGCCCGAATGTCCTAGTCCTAAGGAAATAGACAGAGACGAACTACGCAAAACTGGTACACATGTACAGGTCTGCTTCGCATCATCAGATTACAGCCAGTTTAAGACCCTGGAGGAACTAATTGATTTCACAGCTCTTCAAGGGGCGGCCAATGGTAACCCCACAGCCAGTGACTATAGGCGCGCTGAGATTGATGTCCTGCAAAAATCCCAACAAGAATCCTTCCCATCAGACCTGGCCCAGTTAAAGGCTGGTAAATCACTTTCCAGCAATAGCAAGCTAAGAGCCCTGACGCCTGAACTTGATATCGAAACTAATTTAATCAGAGTTGGCGGACGTCTACGACATAGTCCATATCTGGGACCTGATAATATGCACCCCATCATCTTGGATCCAAGACACCCGACAACCAAGCTCATAATTCAAAGTTACGATTCAAAACTTCGTCATCCAGGTCCAGAGAGATTGTTTGCCGAAATCCGCCGGAAATACTGGATCCTGCGTGGTAGAGAGGCCATCAAGCACTTACAACGAGAATGTTTACATTGCCAGAAATGGAGGAAGAAACCAGAAGTACCTAGAATGGCCGACCTTCCTCCAGCAAGATTGCGGCTCTTTAAGCCGGCCTTCCACTCTACTGGCATGGACTGTTTTGGGCCTTATACTGTCAAAACGGGGCGACGCAATGAAAAGAAATGGGGAATAATATTCAAATGTCTTACCACTAGAGCAGTGTACATTGATATACTTCACAGTCTGGAAACCGATTCCTTCCTTATGGCTCTCAGGCGATTCACAGCTCGACGAGGAAAGCCACAGGAGCTCTTATCTGATCAGGGAACCAACTTTAGAGGTGGTGAGAGAGAGCTGAAGGAAGCTTTCACAGCTCTTGCCCCTGATCTGCAGAGTCAACTCGCCAAACAGCAAATTGAATTTCATTTCAACCCTCCTAATTCACCCCACTTTGGAGGTTGTTGGGAGCGAGAAATTCGCTCTTTAAAGAATGCCTTGATGGTCACGCTTGGAAATCAGTCAGTGACCTTTGAAGTTCTTCAAACAGTGCTGGCAGAAATCGAAGGAATTCTGAACTCCAAACCATTGGGATATACCTCATCTGATGCTTCTGACTCTAATCCCATTACTCCAAATTGTCTCTTAATGGGGCGGCTGGATGCCTCACTCCCCCTGACAGTGTACCCCCAGTCAGAACTGGTCAGTAGACGTCGATGGCGCCATAGTCAGATCCTTGCGGACCAATTCTGGAGACACTACATCAAATTCTACCTCCCTGGTCTTCAAAGCCGCCAGAAATGGCAAAATGATACTCCAGACACTCAAGTTGGCTCTACAGTGCTGATAGTTGACCCACAACTACCAAGATCACTCTGGCCTGTAGGAAAAGTGGTAGACGTACACCCTGGAGCCGATACTAGAGTGAGGACAGCCAAAGTTCAGGTGGGAAAAAAGACTTACACACGACCAGTAGCCCGCCTCATACAACTACCTGCTATTCCAGATTAAATTAAGCTTAAATCCCACAACAGTATAAAGCCTTTTTTGTGTGTGTACATATTTCTTACATAAATATGGGGGCGGCTGTAAAAAAGGCTGCAGCTTATAAGTGCAATTCTAACCTCTGTCTTTTGTCCTTTATGATGAGGCACCCCGCATACACCAGAACACGTTACCTGAGCCAATCAGCGTCCAGGATCTGTGACTACGCAATCTTCCCCACCCAAACAGATTTTTAGTTTCTAGTGTAGCGAGACACATAGACGGATGCTAAAGTTTGCGAGGAATAGATCACGGACTGTTTTCATCATTGTTTGTCAGCGGTTGCCACAAGTGTTGTGCGTGAATGCAGAAGTAAGTTTACAATCCTGTAAATGACGAAAGTTGTTCTGTTCTGTGAGTAGTTATTATGGCCGTGACGTCGCGATGCCGCGATGTATATGTGTGTGCGTTAATACATATTAGGTGTGTCAATAACCCCGTAATTCATATTGTAACACTTTTATATATCTATATTTACATATTGTGTGTATTAGAGTTCCACTTATGTTCATTAGCCAGTGTTATCTTCCTATTTGAAGTGTTGAAGTGTAACCAAATCCTTTGTTTTAAACAAACTGCGAGGCGCATGCGCCATTATAGCCTTTGTGAGTGAGGCGCTGTACAATCTGCGCTCTGTTAACAAGGTTTCAGGTTACATCAATGCATGCTAGGGTATATTGAAGTAGCAGCTTGTCACAGCTTGTCACATTTTGCCCACAATCATTTGCACATTACTTTATTATCAAGCTCAATGTTTTGTGCTGTGTTGTTGACTATAATTTACTATTGTAATTTGTTTGATTATCATTATTTATATTCATATTCCTTTTTATTGTTTTTATTTTAGAAAAACCACAACACAAGTGTCATAAGTCAAGTCTGTTGAGTGGTGACAATAAATGGGTTGTTCACACAAACGTTCATCTTCGCCTCATCTCTAATCGGATAGTCTCTGGTGGGTCAGCAATCAGAACTGGCAATTAAAAAGTCTATGGTGCAGAGCTACTAAAAGCCAACCATTTTTTCAGTCCCTATATAAATAAATCAAATAAATGAAACAAAAATGAAAAAAAAATGTAACAAGTATACACGACAAGCTAGTGAAATTATTTCTTTTGACAGCGTGGCTGTAAAAAATAAGTTCTTTCTCCGCCATTTAGTATGCAGTAAGTATTTGGGATAATTATACTCACTCGTATCTTTGAATCTCATTCAGCCAAATTTTCTTTTTGAACTTCTCATACTGTCATACAAATCTGAATCTTGACTATGTTTTATCACATCAAATTGAACAAACCATTGTTCAAAGTCATGTTAAATTGAGCATGAAATGGATGTTAGGATTGTCCTAATATTCGCATATTACAATGTTCCCAAATTACATCCAATTGAAACAGTCAAAAAATTGTGATATTAGAAATTAGATCAAATGTAGATGGGTGCATAATTTTGTCCTTTGGGAACCAATTGGATCATTGGAAGATCATTGGAAGGAAGATCTACAGATGGACAAAGGTATAGGTATGTTGGTTGGAGGGGTTATGGTATTTGATAGAAGAATATGAGGACAATTTATTATTTTTTTTTACAAAATAATGAAGTGCACAGATACATCATTTATAACAAACACCACTATAAACATAAAAATAAGAAGAGTAACATTTTGATTTTACAATAAAAAAAATTGTTAAAGGATGACTCTTCACCATTGATAGCTGTTTAACATAACAGACTTTTATTACTCTTTGCTTAATCTTAAGCTTTAATTGAATTGTTCTACCTACATGTTTCCACTCCAGTTCAAGGCACTTGCTAGCTGAAACATTTTTATAATTTTCCTAAAAGCAAAAAACACTGTCATACTGTAATTTGTCATATGTTTTAATGCAAAAATGTGGTAAGCGTACATTGCACTACATTCAAATCAATTGAAACTAGGCACTGTTGTTTTTGCCTCCAGTCATAAGTCTAGTGTTTCCACCGAGCCTACGGACCACATGTTGACAAAGGTGGCACGTTACTAACACCTGGGATCTACAAAAAAAACTCCACTGAACAAACACAAGGGCAAATCTACTAGAATTGGAGACTTTTATTTTGAAAATTAATGCTACTCATCAACAATCAAACATGATTTCATAAATATTCTGCAGATAACAAAGATCTTCACATTATACCATTATTAAAACAATCCTATTGACCTTATTCTTCAATACGGATGTTCGCTTATTGTTTTAGAACTTCCGATTCAGTCGCCTACACTTTAAAAAGGCAATGCAAAACAGTTGCAATCAATTTATATGTGTTGAATTTAAACAAATTAAATTTTGTAATGTTCAAATTCCTTTGTTTGTTTAAATTCAGCCCAAATAAATTGTTTACAACCAATGAACTTGAAACAAATGAGTAAATGCAAGGAATCATCTTTGAATGATTTTTTATGGGAGAAATGACTACGAATAATAAACATTAGAAAACAGTCAAACTACTTGCTCTACAAACAAGTGTGTTCATGACTAAACATTCATTCATTCATTTTCTTTTTGGCTTAGTCCCTTTATTAATCTGGGATCGCCACAGCGGAATGAACTGACAACTTATGCCTCTCCTGCCGCAACCCATCACTGGGAAATGACTAACATAAAAAGTCTAATAATATAATAGGAACATATCAGTTTGTTATATTTTTAAATCTAAAAATCAGTGGTAGTGAATGAGACCAGATGTCTTGAGCCATAGGCTGCTCCTGTAAAGAATGAGGTCAATAAACAGATTTAAGGGATAGTTCGCCCAAAAATGAAATCGCTGTCATCATTTACTCACTTGTTCAAGACCTATTTAAGTTTCTTTCTTCTGTTGAACAGAGAAGATATTTAGAAAAATGCTGGTTGTACTGACCTCCATAGTCATTTTTCCCATACACTGTAAAAAAAATCTGTAAATTCTGTATTTTCTGATTCATGTTTTTATTTTTTTCCAATTTATTTATGCTTAGGAATTGCATCATGGAACGTTAATCTTTCTTCCAACAACTTTTAAGTTTAAAAATATTTTTAAAAACTGACTTTTATTTTAAAAAAGGTAATTAAAAGTGATATATTGTCTGGGTTTGTGTTGTTCAGTATATTTACAAACTTATTTCTCTCTATATTATTTCTTATACATTATATTACTTCAAACTACACTCAGAAATAAAGGTATGTGAGCTGTCACTGGGGTAGTACCTTTTTTAAAAGGTACAAATTTGTACCTAAAAGGTCCAAATTAATACCTTAAGGGAACATATTAGCACCTAAAATGTACAAAAGTGTCCCTCTTAAAAACAGTAGATACTAATATAGAATTTTGAGGTACCAATATGGACCCTTTCAGTACAAATGTGTACCTTATGAAAAGGTACCACCCCAGTGACAGTTTGCGTACCTTAATTTCTGAGAGTGTACTAAAATGTCAACAGTGTTGGTGAGTAACTAGTTACATGTAATGGCGCTACGTAATTTAATTGCAAAATAAAAGTAACAGTAATTTGTTAGTTACTAAAAAAAAATGTGTAATTAAACTACAGTTACTTGTGAAAATGTTAAAGATTACAAATGGGGTTACATCTAAAATTTATTTATTTTTTTTAAATCTGGGATATGTTGGATAATATGAATCTGTTGCTTTGCTTGTTTTTGATGTGCACGATGCCTTCTGCTGAGTCCATTTATTAAAGCAATGCTATTCTGACGCTTTTGATTTGCGGTGCACCCACAGGCTTAAATCCCACGGGGAACATGTCCTCGGTATAAATGCTTGAAAATTATTTATTTGAAAATGTCCATTAAACACTTAACAGTAATCAAAAGTAATTAGTTACTTTACTTTTAAAAAGTAATCGAAAAGTAGTGCAACTTATTACATTTTAAATAGGGTAATTATAAAATCAATAAAAGTAATGTAATGTAATGTAATGTGTGTATTTATATAGCGCATTTATTGTGTATGGCCATACACCCAAAGCGCTTTACAATCATGAGGGGTTCTCTCCAGAACCACCACCAGTGTGCAGCATCCACTTGGATGATGCGACGGCAGCCACAGGACAACGGCGCCAGTGCGCTCACCACACACCAGCTATTGGTGGAGTGGAGAGACAGTGATCAAGCCAATTCGGTGGAAGGGGATGATTGGGAGGCCATGATCGTAAGGGCTGATAGAGGGACTTTGGCCAGGACACCGGGGTTACACCCCTGCTCTTTCACGAGAAGTGCCATCAGTGATTTTTAATGACCACAGAGAGTCAGGACCTCGGTTTAACGTCTCATCCGAAAGATGGCGCCCACTGACAGTATGGTGTCCCCTTCACTTTTACTGGGGCATTAGGACTCACACAGACCACAGGTTGAGCGCCCCCTGCTGGCCTCACTAACACCACTTCCAACAGCAACCTAGTGTTCCCTAGTGGTCTCCCATCCAGGTACTGACCAGGCTCAGCCCTGCTTAGCTTCAGTGAGTAACCGGTCTTGGGCTGCATGGTGACATGGCTGTGGCTATTGTTACTTTGTTAAACTGTAGAGTTGAATTTTCAACATCAAAAGTCAACAGAGCAGAGATCAACATCCTACAATGGCATTCACAACCATAAATAAACAGAAAGCACTTGTGAATCCCTTATACGGAAACTGTTAACTAACAGATATGTGTTACAGTGGACTATGATTGATAACCAGCATTCTTCAGAATATCTAGTGTTCAACAGAAAAAACAAACTTTTAAAAGGAAGAATACGTTTGTTTTTTGGGGTGAACATATGATTTAAACATTTTTGCATGGCAACTTGTCCACTTTTGACAGATAGAGGTAAGGTTGAACTACATCGCTTGGCAAAAGAGTCCACCAACTTAAAGCTAAATATAAACAGTAAGTGTGGTATGAAAGCTGATCTTTCAACATGATAACACATGAGACTGACCCATAGCCACAGAATATGGTGATCAAGATGATCGTGACAGCTATGAAAGCCTTTCTCTTCAGCTGATACGCTCCTGCTTTCTCTCCGTCCCCTGGTTTGGGCCTCTTCAAAACCCACAAGATCATGGCGGAACAGAATGAACACACAGCTAAGATTCCTAGATACAGTCCCATTGCGAGCCTAATTGGTATGTTAGGATAATTATAGACAAGATACCATCCAAATGTCAGAATTATCAGCCAGATCAGTCCAACAAATGACACTCTGAGCTTTGGGGCTTTCGTGTATTTTAGGTAGACCAGCGGATGGACTACTGCCAGATAACGCTCCACACAGAAATAGGTTTGGAAGAGCGGTCGACCCACCAGGAAAGTGCTGCACAGGTAACTAGATATAAGAATTATGATAGTTTTATTTATCAGAGAGCCTGCCAGAAAAACAGTGAGGGAAATCAAACTAATGATTTCATCTATTGTTTGGTTCAGATTTGCAAAGTCTGAAGATGTGACACCAGCGGATCTTTGCAGCCATAAAATCCAGCAGTTCAGAGGCAGCAGCAGGACAGCTTTCAGCAGTATGACAGAGGCGGTGATCAGGTTTCCTGGATAGGAGTCCATGCACTCAAAAAACTGAACACTAGAACAATTACTTCCAGACGGGGTGGTAAAATTGGAGAAACACTTTGCCGCCATAATTAGTCAGATTTCACCTTTGTTTTCTGTGTGAAATAAAGATCAAATTAGCCAAAACATGTATTTTATACATATACTGTACAAAATGATATGACCAAAAAGTAATGAAAACTAATGTTTTGATGTTACTTTAAAGCAGGGGTCAGCAACATATATATGTATAACGTGGGTTTTCTCCAGGTGCTTTGATTTCCCCTACACGTCCAACTGTATGTGTGTATATATATATATATATATATATATATATATATATATATATATATATATATATATATATATATATATATATATATAAAGTTAAAGTCAGAATTATTAGCCCCCCTTTGAATTTTGTTTTCTTTTTTAAAAATGTCCCAAATTATGTTTAACAGAGCAAAGAAATTTTCACAGTATGTCTGATAATATTGTTTCTTCTGGAGAAAGTCTTATTTGTTTTATTTCAGCTCGAATAAAAGCAGTTGTTTTATTTTTTAAACACCATTTTAAGGTCAAAATTATTAGCCCCTTTAAGCTATATATTTTTGATAGTCTACAGAACAAACCATCACTATACAATAACTTGCCTAATTACCCTAACCTGCCTAGTTAACCTAATTAAGCCTTTAAATGTCACTTTAAGCTGTAGAGAAGTGTCTTGAAAAATATCTAGTCAAATATTATGTACTGTCATCATGGCAAAGCTAAAATAAATCAGTTATTAGAGATGAGTTAATAAAACTATTATCTTTATTTATGTGTTGAAACAATCTTCTCTCCGTTAAACAGAAATTGGGGGGAAAAATAAACAGGGGGCCAATAATTCTGACTTCACCTGTATATAACAGGTATTTACAACTGACGTGTCAACTAAAAAAAAGACATTGTAAAATGGTTAGCTTATTTTCATTAATGTAACATCAAAGCATATGTTGTTAATTTAACTTATTAATCATACAAATTTAGTGCAAATAAAACCACAAAACATGTCATTTATATGTTACAGTTTGAGAATGAACACATAAATATAAGCTTAAATTGATAAACCAAATGATTTAAAGTACACAGACATTACTGTTATGTTACAGATATACTGTATATAAGTTTCAACATAAAATACAAATGCTTTATAGACATGGTTATTATTTTTAATATTTAATGCTGTCAAGCAAAATATCATAAATCTGAAAATATAAATATTCCATTTTTCAAAGAGTAGAAAGTCCACCAACATACTTACTGATGCATGGACAGTTGCACATGTACGTGTAGAGCATGTTGTGTGTTGTAAGGATTTACTGCTTTTTGTGATGATGACCCCTCCCTCCATTCACAGTGAAGCTCATGTGGTGATTACAGCACACAGTGTGTGATCTATTATATATTTGGAAAAGTAGATATACACATGTATTGCATTTTGATATATTTACAGATTAAGTGTTTACACAATTTACCAAAGGTTTTTTAGGTAAAATTTTGACAAATCTTTTTAACCAATGCATAAACACTTCAGTACAATAAAGGATAAAGTTGTTCATAAAATTTACTATAAAAAACAAAAGACAAAAACAAGCAGTTACAGTTTGTAACTGAATTACAGTTTAGACCCAATGAAAAGCCAACAAGCTCAATGAATAACCCTCCATAAGGTGAATAACCATATACAGTATATGCTAACTTCATTGACATGAATTAAAATATTTAAACTAACAAATCTTGTAATAGCCCCAAGTAACACTCTAGTATTTTAATTGTTGCCCTACAGGGTTATATCAGTTGACAGAGTTTTCCACATTTCCATCAGCCAATAAACAAGATTAAGACTCCAGCATCCACTGACTTATAATACAGAAACATTCAGATGTACAGTTCAACTTCATTTCTACAGGATCCTATTCCTAAAGCAAATGAAAGATACTTTCTTTACAACTAAATGTTCTATATGCAACTTTGGTAAGGGTCATAGTCAAAACTTCTGTATGTATGTGTTTGTTACGATAAACAAGTAATGAATACACAGCTAAAACATAGGCAATGTTTTTATCCAAGGCTACAGTTCATCACTACAACAGAAAAATCCACTCACACAGAGCAAACTGAAACTGACATGAGTTTTGAATAAAACCGAACATAACAGCAAACTCTGGAACTCTTAAAGAAATTAATTCAATACAAAATAAGTGCATAATTATCTGAAAGCCAGGCTAAATGAATAAACACAGTTGCTGGTACCCTTGGACTTGTCAGATATCGGTTTAAAGATTCACACAAGAAGAGAGTAGAGATTGTAAATCTTCTTCAAATTTAAACTAAATAAATGGATGTGATGGTTCAGAAAATAGCAAAGATTTTTGTTACTTTTTAAAAATGGTAACATTTTAAGCATGAGTTCTTGCAAATTACTCTACAAAAACAATTGTTTTCTACAGAACCAGCCGATTTGAATGTTGTCGCTCGATTGAATGGGCGTTATAAGTGGTTATCAGCTGATAGATATGGGCCAGTAGGGGCCTTCTGCACCTATTGGTAGGCTCTGATGTCTGTTGTCATCCATCCACATGGTTAGTCAGCTCTAGATACGGCTGCATTAATGAGAATTATTTATATTATTTGTAAAATTTCCCATTAATTGTATTTTACTAACGTCTATCCCTACCCCAACCCTAAACCCAACCATCACAGTAATGTAAAAACAGATCTGGGTCTGGAGTTTTCTCTATTAGTATAGCTGATTAACCTTGTGGATGGATGATAACAGCATTCTGAACTTATCAGTAGGCACAGTAGGCCCCTACTGGCCCATATCTATCAGTTGATAACCACTGCTAACGCCCATTCCATCGAGTCATAACTTTCAAAGCAGGTGACATAACATTGAAATCATCCATCAGTGCAATTTAAAAATAAGGAACTCCATATATACTACAAAACATTTCTTTGTCTGTTTTTTAAATCATCAAAATGATCTAGTTCAGGGGTGTCAAATTAACAAAGATCCAAACCTGCGCTTACCGGGAGGTTTAAAACAAGCCTGAAGGACTCAATTACTTTGATCAGGTGTGTTTAATTAGAGTTTAAACTGGACTGTGCAGAGCTGCAGCCGTCCAGGAACTGAGTTTGACAACTGTTACATTTGAACCATCAGTCACAAAACCAGGCATGTAATTTTTTTGAAATTGAGATTTCTGCATTATATGAATAAATTTGAATAAATAAGCAATTTATAGATGTACACTTTGCTAAGGAGGACCATATTTGGAGATACAGCAATTTAAAAGCTGCAGAATATTGAGAAAATCGCCTTTAAAGTTATCAAAATTCAGAGCAATGCACATTACTAATCAAAAATGTGATTATAATATATTTACAGTATGCAATTTACAAAATATCTTTATGTAATGTGATCATAAACATGATTTTTGTCCTTACAAAAGCTATAATATTTACCCAAACAATGTATTTTTGCCTATTCCAAGACTGGATTTGTGGTCAGCGTTTATTCTCATCTCTAAAAAATAATGGTATCACTTTAGAATAATGGTCCATTATTTAATGTATTTACTAACAATAACTAGGTATCAATGATCTTGTAAAGCATCTATCATAGATCAACAGTGGTGGAAAGAGTACTGAAAAATCATACTCAAGTAAAAGTACCATTACTTGCCTAAAAATATAGTGCAAGAGTAACAGTATCTGTTGTAGATATTACTCAAAGTATGAGTTAAAAAGTAGCCATTTCTAAAGTACTCAAGAGTAGTGAGTATTACACTGAAAAAAGCTGATGCATTTACATGTAATTTGTGGATGTGTAAACGTAACATTCTGTAGTGCATTTAGTAATTGCCCAGCAGGCACACGACATCATAAGATGTTAAGATTATGTTATATTTAGGTTGTGATGTCAGGTCACCAAAATCCAACATTGAGCCAACATCGTAAACCAACTGACATTTATTCGTGATGTATGGCAACCAAAATCCAACGTCTGATAGACGTCATAGTGGTAACGTCCACACACCGTCAAGCTGTACCATCATTAGACATTGATATTTGGTCGATTTTAGGTTGGACATTGACATTGTCCTGATGTTGGGTTCTGACGTCAACCCAATTTTAATTTCCAAACAAAATGTAATGTTCCCACGACGTTGGGGTACAACATCAATCTGACGTCATGTTGATGTCATGTGCCTGCAGAGTGTTTAAGGCCATTTTGGCCATCATACAGTAAACATCTGTCATTTTTTCATCAGTGACATGCATCTCTTGGTCATTGCGTGTCAAGATTTTGAGCATCTTCTTGGACACTTTTAATGCTTCCAAACAGTTTGCTGCAATTATAAATCACCCGTGTCTTGAGGTAGTTCATTACGAGGCGATGCACCTTCAATGTGTGATTTGTTTGGAGTGGAATCACAGGACTGATTTTTCTAATCCCCATAGACAGGAAAAAATAAAGTAGTTACTGCAGGTTGAAGGAAAGTAGTAGAGTAAAATACCGATACTGAAGTAAAAATGTACTCAAGGGAAAATAAAAGTGCACACTTTAAAAACGACTTAGTAAATTATAATTTCTGAGAAACACTACTCAATTACAGTAGTTTGAGTAATTTGTTACTTTACACCACTGTAGATCAACATTAATGCATTATTTACATCTTAACTTGTACTTGTTAACATTAGTTAATGCACAGTGAGTTAACATGAACTAACGTTATTTAACTTAAATAACATTAACATTAACAAAGATGAATGAATACCATAACAAATGTATTACTAATTGTTTGTTAATGTTAGTAAATACATTAACTAATAGAACATTATTCTAAAGTGTTGCCAAAAATATTAAGCATTTTTGATGCAAGGGAGCATGTTGATTTTAGATAGGTAGAGATAAGGCTGAATGGCACTGCTTGGTACAAGAGTCCACCAACTTAAACCAGCAATTAAGCAAAAAGTGTGGTGCGGAACTTGATCCCGCAAAACAAAAGCACATGAGACTGTGCCATAGCCAAACACCAGCGTGATCAAAATGACTGTGATACTTAGAAAAGCCTTTTTCTTCAGCTGATACGCTCCTTCTTTCTCCTTTCCATCCCCTGGTTTGGGTCTTTTCAAAACACATAAAATCATGAGAGAGCAAGATGAACACACAACTAATACGACAAGATACATTGCCACGAAAAGACATATTGGCAGTGTAGGGTAGGAGTAAACTGTATACCATCCAGCCATCAGAATTATCAGCCAGACCAGTCCAACAAATGACGCTTTTACTTTAAGGGCTTTCGTGTATCTTAGGTAGACCAGCGGAAGGACCACAGCCAGATAGCGCTCCACACAGAAAAAGGTTTGGAAGAGCGGTCGACCCATCAGGAATGTACTGCACAGGTAATTAGCGATTAGTGTAACTACTTTCTTATTAGGCAAAGTACCAGACAGAAAAACGATGAGAGAAATGTTGCAAATGATCTCAGTGACAGATTGGTTCAAAACGACAAAGTCTGCCCTGGCAACACCTTTAATTCCTCTGATCAGCCACAAAATCCAGCAGTTCAGGGGCAGAAAAAAGATGACGTTCAGCATTATGACCAAAGCAATGAGAAGGTTTCCTGGATAGGAGTCCATGCACTCATAAAACGGATCAGCAGAGGAGTTGCTGTTGGACAACAAGTCAACAGTGCTGTTCAATGCCATATTTGCTCAGACTTTGCTGTTTTCTGCATGAAATGAGTTTAAATTAGTTCATATGTACAGCAGTTTCATATATGCATGCAGTGCTTGCAAGCCTGAGGATTGTTGTTCAGAAATTTCAGAAAAAAGAAAATTAAGCCTGTTACTCACAGTACACATGAGTAGATGTCCGTGTGTTTGTGCAGCTTTTAGTGTATTGTGAGGTTATATTCTGTATATAAACTATTCTGATGGCCACTCCTCTCAATCATGGTAATGTTAGGTAACTGGGGGTGTTAGGTAACTGCAGTCATATGTTTGCTGCACTTCATTCAAAACAAATGTGTGTGTGTGTGTGTGTGTGTGTGTGTGTGTGTGTGTGTGTGTGTGTGTGTGTGTGTGTGACTATTTTTCAAAAATACTTTCATTATTGTGTATGATTATCACATACATCAGTGGTTGCCAAAGTGGGCGTCGGGGGACAATGACAGGAGGTCGCTTGGTGATTTCCAAAAGTCAGATAAACGTTATTTAACTATTAGAGTGATCATATTTAAATCTTAACTCACAGAAGATAAAAATAGTAGTTTTTAATAGTAAAAAAACAACAACAACATGCAAATAACAAGCCTTTAAATTATTTTTTTTTTCATTTTTATAGAACCAGGTTAAACTTTTTTGACACCTTTATGGCAATTAAATACATTAAAAATAAATACAGGCCAAAATTCAACATTGAGAATAATCTCTGATTGGCAGTCTCCAAAATTAAACCAAGAATAGACTCCTGCAAAAAGACATTGTGTTTGCCAGTCTCTTTAGCTGAAGTTAATATTAAATTTACCAAATTAATAAATGGCTTTAAAAATACTATGTTTGTTAGAATGTTGCACTTTCCTGTGTTGTCAATATGCTCATGTTTATATAGGCCTATTGCTGTGTGTGCAACGTTTGTATATTTATAACCACCTCTGACGAATTTGGGGGTTGCGAGTCACTGGCGTTGTTTTTTTAGGGGTCGCGGGCTGAAAAATTTGGGAACACCTGACATACAGTTGAAGTCAGAATTATTAGCTCCCCTTTGATTTTTTTTTTCTTTTTCAAATATGTCCCAAATGATGTTTAACAGAGCAAGGACATTTTCACAGTATGTCTAATAATATTTTTTCTTCTGAAAAAAGTGTTATTTGTTTAATTTTGGAAAGGATACAAGCAGTTTTTTATTTTTTTTAAAAACATTTAAGGTGAAAATTATTAGCAATTACTATTTAACTCTACATAATCAGAACCTGTAAATAACTCTTAGGTGTTCCTTCAATGTGTTGACAAATTGGCTAAAATTACTGAATTTTTGCTACCCAAAGAAATAATGTTGCAATATTGCAGCATATCCTTACAGACAAAAATCACAAATCCTGACAAAATGTAAAAAATGTGAAAAAATGTCTACAACGTGTAAAAGCTGAAAAAATCCTCTGTTTTTTCATACTTGGGTCTTTGAGGATTAAACTGTAAAGAAGAGGTTTGTTTTCACACATAAATTGATGACCAGTTGACCTGAACCCGACCAAACATCTTGAGATGTGCTCGAGTGACTTTACCGAGTGGTTCTCTTCAGGATTATCTTTTGGATCATCTGAATCTTTGACACAGTGTGAATTTTTTTTGTGACATTTTAGCACAAAACTCATGCACAAAGATTATTTCCATCAAGTGATGCACTAACTTGTGATTGAGATCTTGTATTTGTAATGGGCTCACTTGTTAAATCGGCCAGTTGGTGCTCTATTCATATGTAAAAACAGAGTCTGTATAGGAAAAATAATCAAATGCCTTCACACCTATTTTAGTAGTTGCAAAATATTATTTGAACTAAGTACATTTCAAGAGATGTGACTTTAGTTGCAGTCATTGTCTTATAAGAGCAGCCATGCTCCAACTCTACTATTGGAAAAGAGCGTAATGACCAGCTTTGATCAAATCATGATGATAACTTATTAAAATTAAATTATTGAGTTGTGTTTAGGGAAGCTCAGTTCGCTGGTTCGAGCTTCAGCTGGGTCGGTTAGCGTTTCTGTGTGGAGTTTGCATGTTCCCCGTGTTTTTGTGGGTTTCCTCCGGGTGCTCCGGTTTCCCCCACAGTCCAAAGACATAAGCCTCTAGGTGAATTTGGCCTTTGTGTATGAGTACGATTGTAAGTTTATTTGGGTGTTTCCCAGCACTGGGTTGCAGCTGGAATAGCATCCCCTGCGTAAAACATATGCTGGAATAGTTGGTGATTCATTCTGCTGTGGCAATTCCTAATGAATAAGGGACTAAGCTAAAGGAAAATGAATGAACGAATGAGTTGTGTTAAGTTGCTATTTAGCGCAACTAAGTGGGCCTGTAAGTTTGAATACTATCTACTGGAAAACTGATCTTCTGTACATGTCTCCATTTTCTTGAACGTGACTACTATGTTTCAAATAATGAGCTGCACATCCAGTTTGCACAGGGAACTTTCATTCAAAAGAACTTAAAACCAATGACATGAAAAAATAAGATTGTTAAAAAATAGATAGCGAAAACTGAGTAATTCATTTTAGTTGTTTTGATAATATGTGCTTGGTATTTTAATGTAATGTATTATTCTTTCAAGCATACCTTTAACCAAAGCGCTCTGAGAAAAAAAAAAGACTTCACTGTGTTTTGTTCCTCCAGATTATTTTCTCTTTGCATTTCCAACAGTTACCTTCAAATAATTTTCAATATAGCTACATTATCTTTGTAATTTTGAATGAGAGAGAGAGACATTTGGGGTAAATCATTCTAATACATTTCCTTTTCATATTTAATGGATGAAATGTGAAGAGAATATTGTACCCATCCTTTAAAACTTATTTGAACTCATTATTGTTATTTTACAGTTATACGGAAGTTACTATCCCATAATTCATGCAAAAAACCACCAGGCAAAGAAAAAATGGATAGGAGTGGATAGGCGGGTTGTATATATATATATATATATATATATATATATATATATATATATATATATATATATATATATATATCATTATTATTGGATGCTTGAAAACAATTAAACATCAATTAAACAACAACAATCCAGGGGTTTTCAGTCATTTAGTCCAAGACAATTGTCAAGTCCTTCATCAAAGTCCTTGTTCGTATTGCTTTTAAGTTTGTTGATCCCTCAATAGACTCAAAATACATTTTCATTTCAATTTTAAATTGAGAAAAATAAAGTTTACACTTACAAAACTTGACTTAGTGAATATTTATTTCGGCCAACAAATAAAAAAATTAAGAATATCACACTAAAATGTAATTGAATGAGGGCACTTCCAAATAAATTAACAGAAGTTTCAGGATTCAGTAAGCAAAAGGAACAGTTGATGTTAATAACTCTTAAGCATTTAAGATTACACTTGTCTGGATAGCATCTTTGAATCAGTTTAAAGACAACTTCTCTTATTTTGTTTGTTATAAAAATATGTGGGGTAATGACCAAACTTTTTTCATGAAATATCATTTACAAAACCTCTCCAATATGACATTACATAAGGCAGAATAGTAGTAGTACAATTTTCCTTAAACAGGGCTCTTATTTTCTTATTACATTTTGATTTAGATAATGAAGAGCACTGGTTACCAATAAATGTTTACCAAAGGTCCACTAAATTACAAGTAATTGTAAATGAAAGAGGTGGGTTGTATATGTTTACTTGCCCTTTTGTTTGTCTAATTTCGCGCGATCGCATTTAATCATCTTTGTTTTGTTTGTAAGAGCCAGAACTGGTCGCGCAGCAGTGACGTAATCGGCCTTCGAAGAATGCAGCCTGTGAACTGGGACGCAGCTAAAGTGGGAAAGCGGAAAAGCCTCATTTAAAAACACCGGACATTGTTTTGATACCTTTAACTTTCTGATTTAAACGTTCTTATTAATGCTACTTTGGCTTCGCGAACAGTCGTTTAATGCGAATGCTTTAATATTCATTGTTTGCTGACTTGATTGGAGTGGCACACGTTAATGTTTGTTTGGTAATGCGAAACGTAGCTAATGTATTTCAAAGCTGTATTCTAGATGTGTATTAGTCTTGAAATCATAACTGCTCGCATCTATAACAATGGCATGTTATAGCCCATATATTTAACACTTAACGTATTTTCATTGTCCATTATTCATTGTATCCTAGTCATCTTGGATCTGAAACTGGATTTTTGAGGTAAATCATTTTCCATGTCATTGCAAATTTACACATTTGTTTTTAAATGAAACCTCTGAGTATCTGTGCAATATCTGTGCTATCTTGTATGATCAATTATTAGATTTTAACACAGATATACTGTGATGAATGTTCAAGCTGCAGAATGTCTGTTTATTTATATATTGGGGATTAAACCATTATTATTAGTTTCATCTTTATCAAACTCAGTCAATTCTTACAGAGCATGCTGGTTAAAGTGAAACTCGGAGATGCCCAAAAGTTCTTTAAAATAACAGACCAGACCCTGGAGGAATTTTTATCTGCTGGTAAGAAATACAATCGTCATATTAACCTTGAAACATTTGTGATTTAATTGAATTACTGAAAATAATCTACCTTTTTTTTGTTTAGCCTTTTTAAAGTTTGGTGTTAAAGCTGTACCTGGAAATGTGAAGGTTATTGACGAATCTGGCACTGAGGTGGATGAAGATGTGTTTGAGGAGGTAGTCAAGGATCCATCAGTTGGCATTCTTACCATAAAACCTATTGGCGGTTAGTATTTCCATATTATCACTTTGTTATTATGAATGATACCATTAGGATCATATAATGACCCCTTTATATGTATATGCAACCAGACTTGGACACTGCGTCTCAGCAAGCATGCCTTGTGCCATCAAATCAGCCCCAGTTTTCATCCATTGACTCCACTGACTCACAGGAAACACTTACTAATGAAGACAGCTCTGTCAGTAAACGGATAAGGCTGGATGATGGTGATGCTAAAAAGGTGGGCATCAAGTTTTTAGTAATTATACAATCTGGTTTAAAAGTAAATAACTGAATATAACTAAATGACAATATTTTAGTGATTGAAGTTTTCAAGTAATATGCAAAATTATTTTATACTAGGGGTGTAACAGATCACGGTTGATCCATGATTTGTACGGATCACAACCCACAGTTCAGATCACACGTGACCTGCGGATTAATGTTTTTTTTTTTTTTTTGTAGATTAATCTAAAACGTGCAGTGACTGCAGAGAGATCGCCTCTTGCCTCATTGAAATCGCATGTATAAAAGCATTTAGGCTTTCCTGTAAAATATGATGATGAAAGAAGTTGTTGTCGTATGTTCAGGATGGGGTGGGTTTCTTAAAAGGTGTTTTGTGTCACTACTTGTTTAGCCTACATTAATGCATTCTGTGTAAATTGCATGAATAATCATTAAAAGATCAGGATCTCAACACCCACGCAACATACATTATAAATGATGCTAATTTGCATGTTTATTAATTCTTTGAATCGCTGCTTTCTAATCTGTGTTTGAAAAATGCATAAAACAAGAAAGAGATTGAGTCTTTATTCTTTTAAGTTAGTTATAAAGTTGCAAACAGTCAAATAACACAGAAGTACTGGGATAACAGTTTATAGTTTAGATATACCCACTGATGTTTATGGTAACGATTAAAGTCACAGCCATATGCATTTATGACGCTCAAAAATGAAAGTTGTAGGCGGCAAATACATTATTTAACCAATAGGTGGCGACAACCAGCCATCAAAATATGCTACTGAATAATTCCCAAAAATGACACATCTAGCAATGAAACAAAGTTTTATGAGTGAATAACTAAATCATTTATTGAAAAATAGACTAAAATAATAAAAAAATTGTACAGATTATAATGTTAGATTTATATATTTAGCATTATCAGCAAAAGTAGTAGTAACAGAGAATTTTCACACTACTGAATATTTTACATTTTATTGAGTTGATTATTTCTTCATTTTATTTTTAATAAAATTACTGCTTTTAAGTTTTGTTTGTAAAACCAAAAGTGTCTTGCAGTACTGTGAAATGGAAAGCAACTCACAATCTCCTCCTTTTTTTGGGTGATTTAAAAAAATGGTGTGATCCGTGACTAAAAAACCATTATGTGATCCGAACCGTGAGATCTGTCACACCACTATTATATATTATATTTTATTTATTATTTATTTTGTTCCAAACAGTATTTTTATTTTGATCATGCTATATTAATTTATTTTTGTTGTTGTTATGCAGTTGGTGGAATCGGTTCTCCTCCAGAAACCTGGTGGAGAGCGTATAATAAACGAATATCACCGAACTAAGACTTTAGGAGATGCAACAAGGAGGAAGATGGTTAACATTCTGGCAGCTGACATGATGGAGAAGAATGGGTAATCTGCATAATCATCAACTGGTGTATTTATGATCTTTTACTTTGACTTTTTTCAATCAGGGCTTAAGAAATGTGATTTTTTTTTAAAGATGCAGTAGAGCACCACCAAAGCAGGTGAGAGAAAAATATGCCAAAGGAATTGTGGCACTGTTCCCTTGCCTCAGCGACCCTTTCTCCAAAAATGGTTATGTAAGTGTCAAATCATTTTTCAGTTGCAATTCTGTTCTGACTTTTTAAAACATTGAACACACCAAATCTTCTGTTTGATCTCTTTTACTATTCCTTCTGTATTTTTGTTTTCCTAAGGAGCATTACTATGATAGTGAGACTGGCACTGGGTATTTAGCATGGAGGATCAAAACAATACAAAGAGGTTTAGCTAAAGAACGACGAGAATCACTTGAAGGTACACCATGAAACTCCGAAATCTCCTGCTTTTTCAGTTGTGTTGCTACTGACATTTTTAATTGAAGTGAAGTAAGCTTATATCACCTTAAAGCTTTTAAAGGGGTGGTCCACCACATTATCATGTTTTAATCTTTAGTTGATGCGTAATGTAGCTGTGTGAAACGTAATCAACATCTCTGAATGTAATACGCTCAAAGTTCAATGCAAAGGGAGACATTGGCTTTTACAGAGTAAGCTTAGCAAAGCGTACAGCGAACAAAGTTTGAGGACTACAATAAAATGCATCTGGGTTAGTGAGATCACAAATGCTTCAGGTTACACGCATGCACCACGTGCATACACACTTGTGCAGCAAAGGGCTGTGGTCAGAGGCGCAGTAATGTTATAACAGAGAAAGCTAAAATGTCGTCCAAACGCTGCTATTTCCACAGAGCTTGTTCTGTTTCTGTATTTGGGTTTCCTAAGGTCATGACACAAAAAGAGAAGTGCTTACAGTTTAATTTGAATTGTGTTCCAGAGAATTATAAAAAAATATATAGCTAGTATTTGACAAAGGACAGCTTCCAGAATCTCCTCCAGTTCAGTGTTGGATTCAGCTAAAAAATCCTCAAAGAAGGAGCAGCTCCAACCATAATATACAAAGCTGTGGATTGTGAGCCACAACCTTTAAGTGTTTTTATTTGGTAAAATTGATCTATTACATGCATATCGTTAACAGTGTTGTAGCAAGGACGTAAACAACAGGAAATGCTGTTTGGCACTGTAAACACTTTAGCTACAAATTCATACTTATCCATTAAATCGCTGTAAACACCCACAGTGTCTCTTTATGCAGCCGCTTTCCCTGCGTTCTACATCTTAGATAAAGAACTCGCAAAAGATATGTGAACAATTCATATTACTTACACATGCTTATGAGAGACACTTGTTAGTGGTTTTTTTTTTTTTTTTTTTTAGAGCAGGCGTGAGGTTCAGCTGTGTGCTCTTCATTTTCTGTCTGCTTCAGGCTCAAACTAATATGGCTAACAGCTACTCTGACTGACAGTATTTTCACTGCGAGGCACAGCATGTGCTATTAGAGGCGTGACGCTTTTCCTGGTGATGATTGCAAATCACAGCACATTATGTTAGCTGACCAATCGAAACCTTTTCAGGGCGGGCCTTTCGGAAGAACTAGGAAATATGGCACTGGTTGTGTTCATGTTAGCTGAGTAGCTGTATATAACAAAAGTAAGATATATGAAAAAATAACGTGATTTTTGTTTTTAAAAAAGAAGCATGAGCACACATTGCTTTGCATCTTATATACACAACCAAGCGTTAAAAATACACTCTCTAGACTACCCCCTTAAAAAGGCTTGTTTACAACATCGAGCAAGTTTACATTCCTAGTGATAACTAACAAAGATCAGCTGATTGAAACAGACCGTTGTCTATAGTAATGTCTGTTTACAACTATATTATCTTTTATCCACAGCCTCAGTCAAACAGCCCAGAATGATACCCTGTTCACAAACCAACCGTTCTTGTGGACCAGTACCTTTCAGTGAGCCTGATCATCAGATGGGGATGAACCAACTGGATCTGTTTACAGCTCAAACCAGCACAGACCAACAGATTACTCAGTGTTTAAATAATCAACAACTATCATCATTTGAAGGTACGCCATGAAATTCAGAAATCTAATTTGCATTTTTGTTTTATAGTATACTTTTTTTTACTTTAAAGGATCACCATTATAGAGCAGTGGTCTTGGACTCAATTCCTGGAGGGCCGCAGCTCTGCACAGTTTAGCTCCAGCCACCTTCAACTCACACCTGCTTAATAGTCCCTAGTAGTTATGAACACCTTGATTAATTGAATCAGCTGTGTTTGATTAGAGTTGAAGCAAAACTGTGCAGAGCTGCGGCCCTCCTGGAATCGAGCTTGACACCTATGTTATAGAGCATTTAAGTGTTGTCAAAACTCTTAAAAGTATCGTTCTTATTCATCAGAACAAGCACTTTTGGCTTTATCAACTGTAAGACAGCAGGCAGAGTTTACTCCAGAGACGTTTTTAAATGAGGATGTAAGCAAGGATGATTTCTGGTCCAATGTACAGCGCGTTATTGTACAGGTATCACTTCCTTTTATTCGATTGTTTAATAGTTTAGGTCCATCCAGGAGTGCAATAGCAGCAAGTGCAGTATATAGATATACGTTCTAAGTAAATATATAGAAAACTATGGGTAATATTTACAGGTGGATGTATTATGAACATAATATACAAAGTGTAATAACTATTTTCAGAGATTTACAAATAGATTTACAAATAGCTGAACATACTGTACAGGTTGTTATTGTTAATCAGGGATATGCAAATAGATATGAACAATATGCAGATTGATATTTGCTATAAGCAAGATAAACAAATAGATATGTGGATAGGGATATCATCCATGAGGACTACATTAGGGGCTATAGGAGCACCTCAAGGGTTTCAGCTTGCTTGTTCAATAATGTTTAATGAAATGTGGTCATACTAAAGTGCTGAAATTGTAAATCTATTCACAAATAATGTGAATAATGATTATTCACCCATTGCAATAAAATGCATGTACTTATTTATTTATTGTATATAAATATAAAACCATTTTCCACTGTTTTCCACTCTTCTTTAAAAAAACTAACAACTTTATTTAATGTCTTCCAGACCATGCTGGTTAAAGTGAAACTTGGGGATGCCCAAAAATTTGTAAAAATAACCAACCTGAGCATGACGGAATTTTTGTCTGCTGGTAAGAAATGCATATGATTTCTTAATATTATTGTACGTTTTTGATTTCAAAAACAGATTTGTATATGATAATAAATATATTGTCACATTGCATGTGCCCAGACGATGCTCATAGTTAACAGTGACTGATCATTTACATCAGAGGTGGCCAAACTTTTTCTTATGAAGGACCAAAAACCAAAATTGATTGAAGGTGGTGGGCCGCAGCTAAATATACCAAACTGTATTACATTGAAGTTGCCATGGAAACATTCAAATTTAATAATATTTAAAAAATATTTAGAAAAAAATACTTTAATGGTATTAATAATGATAATTATAAATAAGATTTTATAATGTACTTACAATAAAACCCTACACAATCTCACTTTTAACACAATGAAGATCAATGTTATATTTTTATTTTAAAAAATAATTAGTTTTTACATAATAATGAAATATATGTGTCATAATAGTGTTTTTAGCAACGTGCCACACATAAATATGTCAACATGTAAAAATAAAGATAAATAAATAAATTCCCATCCTTAGTCCATCTCTATTTGATTTATTGGCAGGCCAAATCAAAGGTTACAACTTTGGCCCGCAGGTCTTAGTTTGGGCATCTCTGATTTACATAATACCCTATCTCAGGGGTGGCCAGCCCTGTTCCTGGAGAGCCACCTTCCTGCAGATTTCAGTTGCAAACACACCTGCCTGTAATTATCGGGTGGAGTTCAGGTCCTAATTAATTGGTTCAGGTGTGTTTGATATGGGTAGCAACTGAAATCTGCAAGAAGGTGGCTCTCCAGGAACAAGGTTGGCCACCCCTGCACATTGTAAAATTCACATCGTCTCTCAATAAATTGCATACCTGCTCTTTTAAGCCTTTTTAAAGTTTGGTGTTCAAGCTTTACCTGGGAATGTGAGGGTTATTGACGAATCAGGGACTGAGGTGGATGAAGATGTGTTTGAAGAGGTAGTCAAAGATCCCTCAGTTGGCGTTCTCACCATTAAACCCATTTCAGGTTTGTATTTGCCAACTTTGCCACATTTACAACAGTATCATCAGTATCATTTAGACTTTTTTTTCTTTCTTTTTTTATATAACCAGACTTGGAATCTGTACCTCCACGACCACAAGCATGTCCTGTGCCATCAAATCAGCCCCAGTCTTCAACCATTGACTCCACTGACTCACAGGAAACACTTACTATTGAGGACAGCTCTGTCAGTAAACGACTGACGCTGGATGAGGATGCTAAAACGGTGGGCATCAAGATTTTATGCACTTTAGGAGAAATTAAATAAAACCTTTTCAATTAATATGTTTTAAATATATATATATATATATATATATATGTATATATATATATATATATATATATATGTATATATATATATATGTGTGTGTATATATATATATATATATATATATATATATATATATATATATATATATATATATATATATATATATATATATATATATGTATATATATATATATATATATGTATATATATATATATATATATATATATATACACACACACACACACACACAGTTGAAGTCAGAATTATTAGCCCCCCTGAATTATTAGCGCCCCTGTTTATTTTTTTTCCCCAATTTCTGTTTAATGGAGGGAAGATTGTTTCAGCACATTTCTAAGCATAATAGTTTTCAAAACCTATTTCTAATCACTGAATTATTTTATATTTGCCATGATGACAGTAAATAATATTTTACTTGATATTTTTCAAGACACTTCTATACGTCTTAAAGTGACAATTAAAAGCTTAATTAGGTTAACTAGGCAGGTGAGGGTAATTAGGCAAATTATTCTATAACGATGGTTTGTTCTGTAGATTATCGGAAAAAAAAATTTGCTTAAAGGGGCTAATAGTTTTCTCCCAAAAAATGGTTTTAAAAAAATTTAAAACTGCTTTTATTTTAGCCGAAATAAAACAATAAGACTTTCTCCAGAAGAAAAAATATTATCAGACATACTGTGAAAATTTCCTTGCTCTGTTAAACATCATTTGGGAAATATTTAAAAAAAGAAAAAAAATCAAAAGGGGGCTAATAATTCTGACTTCAACTGTATGTATATATATATATATATATATATATATATATATATATATATATATATATATATATATATATATATATATATAATTTTTATTTATTTTTTTATTAATTAATTAACTTATTTATTTATTTATAAAATAAAAATATTTAATATATAAAATATATTTTTCTATCACATCTTTTTTTTCTCCCAACCATTTTTTCCCCTACCTTCACGTCCCTTTCAGATCTCATTTTCTGTATAATTTTATATTTTATTTATTATGTCTTAAAAGAATATGGAAATATTTGAATTCTTATCATGCCCTATTTATCCTTTTTTTATTTAGTTGGTGGAATCGGTTCTTCTCCAGAAACCCGGTGGAGAGCGTATAATAAATGAATATAACCGAACTAAGACTTTAGGGGACTTAACAAGGAGGAAGATGGTTAATATTTTGGCAGCTGACATGATGAAGAATGGGTAATCTGCATAATCATCAACAATTTATGCTCTTTTACTATATTTCTGTGGTTTCCTTAAATCCGTGCTACGGAAATTTAAGGTATTTTTTTATTATGCAGTACAGCACCACCAAGGCAGGTGAGAGAGAAATATGCCAAAGGAATTGTGGCTCTGTTCCCTTGCCTCAGTGACCCCTTCTCCAAAAATGGTTATGTAAGTGTCATCATTTTTCAGTTGCAATTCTGTTCTGACTTTTTAAAACATTGAACACACCAAATCTTCTGTTTGATCTCTTTTACTATTCCTTCTATATTTTTGCATTCCTAAGGAGCATTACTATGATAGTGAGACTGGCACTGGGTATTTAGCATGGAGGATCAAAACAATACAGAGAGGTTTAGCTAAAGAACGACGAGCATCACTTGAAGGTACAGAAATCTCCTGCTTTATTTACAGTTTTTTTTACTACTGAAGACTTAACTGTGACATTTGTAATTGAACTAAAATGATATGGTACAAACTGAACATTGTTCACAACATTATTACCTTTAATCTACAGCATCAAGCAAACGTTCTGGAGAAATGGATGAACTGGGTAACCAAATTAGACTGAAACGCATGAAGCAGCTCCTGGCTCAAACCAGCACAGATCCACAAATCGCACAACTAGCATCATTTGAAGGTACTCAATAAAAGGAAATACCTCCTTCATCATTTACTTTGCAGTTTACTAAATACAAAGCAGGACTTTTAGATTTTAAAGCATCAACATGATAAACTCTTGTTGAAATGTATCTTTCTTTGTTTTATCAGAACAAGGTTTGTCTGCAGTATCTACAGTAATGCTGCAGTCAGGATTTGCTCCAGACACAGTCTTGAGTGAGGAGGAATGCAATGAAGCAATTTTATTCATGAACAACTGCCCTGATGAGGATGAGATCTACAAGAAAATGATTTTGACATTTGACTATCGGCGGAAAATGGTTCTTGACCAAACACGATCAAGTGATGTGTTGACAGTCTTCCCACGCTTCAAAGATATTAAGGGCTTGGTAAAGTGTTGAATTTATTTACTTTTTAAATGCAAGGATGTTATCTAAAGTCTGCATAAACTGCAAACCGATGGGTTTTTTCATATTGTGGATGCAGTTCTCAGAGAAAAGGAATATTAAATGTGAATCTGCGAGCTTGGCTAATTTTTTTCCACTGTGAGCTGATTGGATGTAGTAAAGTAGGCATTTTCTTCAGAAAGATCGGGAAAAGGGTTTCGGGGGAGTTATTAACCTAACGACATCTTCTCCTCACCATTTCTGTTTGAAGTCAAAACTGACAGGAGGGAGGATTGGTTAAATATGTTAACCACGCCTAATACCTCAGACAAACACAATTTGAGAATTTAACTGAAAACAAACAGCAAGTGCATTTTCAGATTTCAGTTTTAGGTTACAAGAGCAAACATTTTTTTCCCTTAATGACATGCAAATATGAATTATTCACCACAAAACCGTCAAAAAACAGTGTGAGCTAACAAAATCAATATGGTTAGTTTTTATTTCATGTGTACTATAAAAAGCAATGCTTTCATAGGTTTTTACCTGTAAGGGATTTGTCTGATACTTAAAAAAATATTGATTCAAATTGTCATTGTTTTCTACCCACGTTCAGATTGAGCAGGACTTTGTTCGGATGTTTGGTGAGGGAGTATCAAGCAGGCTACTGAAGAAGTGGACAACTGCTTTCAAGATGAAAGTGATCCAGCAGTGCAAGAAGCTTCCAAACACCAGTGATGTAGAAGAGCTCCTCCTCGGAGCAGAATTCCCGGCTGAGGTCTCAGAAGAGACGGCTGATTTTTGTAAGACGTTTAAGATTGGTTTAAAAGTTTATTTGTTCAGCAATATTTAGGAATCCCCTAAAGGAATTTTCCACCCAAAAACGAACATTTGCTGTTAATTTGCTCACCCCCTCATGCTATTTAAGATGTTGTTCACTTTTTTATTCTTCAGTCAAACTAAAAAAGATAACTGTGGTACTTAAATTGATGATTTACAAAATACATTAACCTTTTTTAATATTGAGTTTTGATGCTTCATTAACATGAACATGTGTGTCTGAACAGTTTGGGACAGCGACCTCTCTTCTATATTACTCCTACTTCATCTGATCCCACCATCTGCCCAAGGCAGGAAGAAGCCTGGGAAGGTGTCTGCCTCTCAAGCAGAAAGAAACCTTGTAGTCTTCAAAAAGGTTGGCTTTTATTATTATCATTATTAATAATAGAATGAAAATGTACCGACACAATCAGAATTTATATACAAGAAGCAGAATTGTATGGTTGACGAAAAAAACTTTACACGCTTCAATTTAAGAAAGCACATGCAATTACAAAAAACACCAGCAAAAAAGAAACAATCTTCATCAGTTTGACAGCACACCTGTTGCAAATTCTCACAACACAAACAACTGAAGAAACGCGCAGCAATTGGTCACAATTGCAATTGCTGCACGTTTCTTCAGTTGTTAGTGCTGTGACCAATTGCTGCGCGTGTCTTTAGTTGTTTGGGTTGGGACCAATTGCTGCATGTTTATCATGCTCAGGTGTGAGTTTTTCAACGACTATCAAATCTGATCTTTGATTTGTATTTTATATTGGATTCAAGTCAGGGGATTGGCTGGGCCATTCTACGGCTTGATTTTCTTTCTCTGAAACCATTTGAGTTTCCTTGGCTGTGTTTAGACTACTCAGAGATTTCAGCTGCTGTCTGGGCTTTCACTGCCTTTCTATACCTCCCTTTCCTTATGCGTTCAATACTTTTTTCCGGTGTCATTTCATTTTATTACGCATACCTTCAATTGTAAACCAAATAGGTTTGTTTTCTTTTCATACATTTCTTTGGTTGTTGCCAACATCTGGTTAAAATTTCAAGTCAACAGGCATTTGTGAAGTGAATGATTGTTTCCCACTGTACATACATGCAACCATGCAAGTAATTATTTCCTTTTCTTTCTTTAACTTTGCTTGGCTTCTCAGAATGGAACGGACATCGAGGATCATCTAAAAGACATCGGTGCCAGTTCTCAGCCATATCTCTTAGCTGTGGGGGCTCACAAGTCCTCAGTCGACCAGTTCTTCATCATTCTACACCAACATGCCATTCCTTGCAAGTCCTCATCTTCGCTTGGTGCCTTTGACGAACTTTTTAAGGCACATTTTGTTTTTAGCACCCCCTACAATGCTATGTTAAACAACATGTACATTTTCATTCAGACAACAGTGTACAACATAGATGTGGGCAAAGTGAAGGAAAGTCCTCGCGTTGCTGAAGTCAGAGCCAGGCTGCTCAGCTAAGTGCCTAAAAGATGATTGTGCTTTTTTTTTAACACAGTTGTTGCCAAGCGAGAAAGAGCTTAGTGCACACTAAAAATACACAATAGAGGAAAAGGTCAGGGAAATATAACTTTAAGGCCATATTAACATTGTTGAAGCTGTACAAAGCTGGAAAGAAGGCCTGAAAATGAAGACAGAGGTTGCTTTATTTCTTTATAAATGACAAGGATTTGTTAAGACTCGATGTTGGAGCAGTTTGCTTGCATTTGCTCCTGTTATTAAATCGATGTGATGGCAAACTGAGATTGGGAGCATTTGTGTGAGAACAATAAGTGTTGTTTTCTGACATATTTTTGTATCTGAATGAAAAACGTCACTCATTACTACACAATGCATGTGAACTAACACAGTGACTGCCTTTTTCATCATTAAATTTCTGTGGACGTTTTGTTTTGGTTAAAGTTCGGCTACTTTAGAATGTTGAAATTATACAACTAAGTTGAATTATAAAAGAAGTTTATGTTACATGTAAAGTATGTAACATCCTTGTATGTACTGTGATTAAAATCCATTGCTTGCCTCTAATTTCAAACGGCTGCATATAGATTTTAAGGCCAGAGTTCTGTTTTTTTTTTTTTTTTTTTGCGTCTTGCATTAAGGAATGGTTATCAGAATTGGCCCATTTGCTTGTTAAAATAAATTCAGGTTGTTTATACTGTATGTAAGGAGGGGGAACCGTTTTTCCTAGTGAAGTAAGTTGTTGAGATCATCAGGATGTACACACATCATTTGTAAAAAATACTAACTGTTCTTGTTATGCTCATGAATTTTTTTGTTGGATCCTATGCTGATGGCAGAGAGAGAGATGGCTGAACTAGTTGCAAAGTAGTAAAGAAAGAAAAAAATGACTACCAGCATTGTTTTTCAGCGTTCATATATCAACTGTTTTCCAGAAAGCGATTCTAAATTTGCTGTGATATCCACACATGCGTAACATTGACATACCATTAAATCCTCCAAGTTTCATTGTTTAAAACATTTATTGAAAAATGTCCCATTTGGATACAAAGTGGCGTGTGAGATCACAAGGGCACGGACATTTGCATATACACTGCCTGGAGAGCAAGATTTAGATGTATAGCCTGCTTATTGTTATAAATTACTGCACAATTGGCCTGGCCCACTGGCATTCAGTGTGGTTATTTGCATCTCTGTACAAGCTTCAGAAAGATCACATCTGGAACAAGTGAACATATATGGTGTCCTTGATTGATCTGGAGGGATTACGTGCTTTATTTTTTATCATTTTTCTTCCCATTGTTTTGTTAATGAGGGATGAATAAAATAAACTTTGTTGAAAGATGAAGCTGTTGGCTGTTTGGATTTGACAGCAGCTTAATCACAAACTGTAAATCATTTCTTTGTGAAGTATGGTTTGTAGGGATCGTTTTGCCAAAACACTTGTGTAAAAGCGTTGACAATGTTTCCTATGCAATAATGTTTACTGACAAGCCTTAGTTTATGGATTAGTTCCTGGACAGAATATTTGCATTAAATAAGCAGGGTGTGTTTTTTTTGTTTGGTTATTGTTCAGGATTTAGGACATTTTTGCACTTAAAACATCCTGAGCTAAATGGCAAGAATTTTCAACTCTTAAGACTACAGAGGCAGAAAATGTGAAATAGTGTAGAAGTGGCCACAACATCTGCGTTTAAGTCAAATGTAGCAGTCAGTCTGCTTTAATGTGGTTTTGTTTGTTTCATCAATTGAGGAATTGGAGATTCAGCTTGCTGTCGGTCCCCACAGGACCTTTACTAGAAGAAGATTTTGTAAGGTTAAGTCAATTGTTGTAAATTATGAAAAGTACAATCTATTTGTTCGTACTGTGTGTTTCCTTAGCCTCACAGTTTTTTAATAAATGTTTTAAAGGTGATGTCTTTAAAGATTTCTATTCTGTTTACTATGTTAAAATTTCTCACTAAGTGTTGAGTTTGCAGTGCAGCAGAGAAAAGTACTGGCACTTCAAAATAACATTTTAACCTACTACAGCACCAGCTCAGTTTACAAATGAAGCATGTATGCGCTGATACCTGTATGTCTGATAATGATATATTGCACATCACTACAAAATTACTGTTCAAAATGAAAATACACAGAAAAGAAATTTTGTTTTGCTTCAAACTACTTGTTTAAAATGAGCTAAAACAACACAATTCTTAAGTTTTTTGGGACGACGTAATTGTTTTATGTTCAATCCACTTAAATTAGTAAAAACAATTAAGTTAATTTAATCGATTTGTGTTGGGACAACATGACAGACTTTTGAACTCTGCATTTGTTCCAGTGTACTACATATTTCTTGTTTTCAAAGGGATGGTTCAGCCAATAAAAGAAAATTTACTTCGCATTTACTGTACTTAATAAAAACTGAATATTAAATAGTATTCAGTAAAATTACTGTACTTCTGAAAGCTGAATACCTGTAACCTTTGACTTTCATATTTGAAAAAACAAATAGTATGGGTGTGTGGTTGTTTTCATTGACATCCCAAATTTAGCTTAATTTTAGCCTAGATGTCTGGATGTCTATTAGATGTCTTTTAAACAAATATATATATATTTTTAACTATGCCTTAAATTTAAAACAAGCAGCTATTGGCAAACAATACAAATTAATGAGCATCTCACACACACACACACACGCACAAACAAGCTAAGATTATGCAGTGGTTCTTAATTGGTGTGCTATTTAGCATTGCTAAGTGGTTATTTAGTTCATAATCATAGGGGAACCAATTTAAGTGCTTTATAGCATCAGTAATGATCCTTCAGTTGTTTTTTGGTGTTGAGTTAGGTTGGGTTGACTTTATTGATACCCGTAGGAAGATTCTTTTTGCAGCAAAGTTTAACATTTGATACAAACATTTAAATCGCAAATAAATACCCACATAAACACATACAAAAGTACCTTATAAAATACTACAGTATTGGGGTGGTTAAGGTGCTGCATAGCACAGTCCTAAAGTGGTTCCCATATGATTGCGAGCCAAAGAACCATTTTTATTGCTATTTAATAAGCTCACACAGAATCTGTGCATGCAGAAATCTGCAAATTTCTGGTCTTTTTTTAGTCCATTGAGTCTAATATGTGAGAATTTATATTTGTATATTTTAGTTTTTTTTAATTAAGTTCAGTTATAAGATGTTTATATGATATATTTACAATACAGTTTGTAAAGTGACATTTTCTTTCTTTTATTGTAGGCGTATAGTATATAGTATAGTCTAGTACAGTCTAGTATAGTATAGAGAGAGATTTGCTTTGTTTACCAAAACAAGGTAAGGTTAGATTTGCATTAAAATCTTGGCATTAACTTAAAAAAAAGTTCATTTCTTTTAGAAAACATTTTTTAATTTCATGTTTTAAGTGTTAGCTACTGTACTCGCCAAATTATTTATTTATTTATTATTATTATTTTAACAAAATTCTTTTCAGATGTAGCAAGAAATGTCTGCAAACTCTGTCTGGCCTTACTATTTAGCACCATTTTGTGTTTGTGTTGTTTTAATCCAGTCCCACTGTCACATTCTGGACCACAAGGTTTAATAGTTCTTAAATTAAAGTATATTCTGTATGAAATGAAATGAAGTTCAGTGACCTGCAAGTAGCTATTTGCTTGCAAACTTTGCAAGAGATTTTTGCAGATTCTTGAAAAAGTTCAACACAAAACACTCTTTATGCACTTTTGAGAGGTACAGGTAAGGTTGAACTGCAGCGCTTGGCAGAATAGTCCACCAACTGAAGCCAAGGACTAAACAATAAGTGTGGTATGGAAGTTGATCCCTCAGCACAATAACACACGACACTGTGCCATAGCCAAACACCAGCGTGATCAAGATGGCTGTGACGGCTCTAAAAGCCTTTCTCTTCAGCTGATACGCTCCTGCTTTCTCTCCGTCCCCTGGTTTGGGTCTCTTCAAAACCCACAGAATCATCACAGAACAAAATGTACAGATAACTAACATTGCCAGATACAGTCCCATTGCAAGCCACGCAGGCATTTTAGGATAGAATTGCATAGTAAAATATCCCACGATCATGGTAATCAGCCAGACAAGCACAACAATTGGCAATTTAAGTTTAGGGGCTTTCGTGTATCTTAGGTAGACCAGCGGATGGACCACAGCTAGATAGCGCTCCACACAGAAAACGGTTTGAAAGAGTGGCCGACCCACCAGGTATGTACTGCACAGGTAAATGGCAGTAAGAATAAGAACCTTCTTATTGAGAAAAGCACCTGAGATGAACACAATGACAGAGAGCTGATTAATGACCTCAGCAACAGACTGATTAAATATGACAAAGTCTGCAGATCCAACACCAGCGGTTCTTCTCACCAGCCACAGAATCCAGCAGTTCACAGGCAATAAAAGGACGGTGTTCAACATTAAGCCCATGGTGGTGAAGATATTTCCCGGATAGGAGTCCATGCACTCATAAAACGGATCATCAGTAAAGTTCCTCGCGGATTGGATGGTGCAGTTGGATAAACAGCTCAAAGTTTTGTTCTCTGCCATTTTTTCCAAAGATGTTCATTGGTTATCTGCTTGAATTCAATTCAAATCACATAAATTAAGAAAATAGAACACATTACCAAGAATAATAATAATAATGTTCAAAGACTCTTATAAACATTTGATATTTCAATGAGAATAAATGCATTTTCATACTCACACAAGCACATCTGTGCAGCCTTTAGTATGTTGTGATGACTGACTGTACATATATATAGTTGTATTAGCCACTCCTCTCTACGCTCCCAGAAATAAAGGTATTTGAAAGGCTCGTATTAATTTTAAATTAGTTATTTAGCAGTTTTGTCACTATCATTATTATTATTAGTTTACATTTTAAGTTAAATAACATGAAGAAATAATGTCCTGACTACTGTCTAAAATAAAATTAGTTTATGATTTTTAAATAGGTTTGTTTTCTTCATTTTTAAAGTATCAACTAAAATTTAGTTTGAAAAACCCAGGCCCTACTGACAGTTCAAAATTTGGCCCTATATGAGCTCATTTGTCCCATTTTTTACAGAATGGCATCATATATTTTGAAAATACCTTTTGAAAGAAACCTTTAAGACTAATTTAATTATCAATTATTATTAAAATGAAGAAATTCTGACTGAGGAAATGAGCTGACCAGTTTGTTATTTGCCTATAGGCTGCAGTTTTTAATTTCAACCCAAGTTTTAACAGATTCCTTATTGTTTTTAGTAAATGATGGATGATAATAAATTAGCAATTTAAAAAATATAATTTTTTTATATTTCTTTGTAAAAATGTTTAATTTAGAATTGTAATCTCATTACATTATTTATAAAACTGTAATAAATAAACACTAACTTTTGTAAACAAAATAGTACGGTAAGCAATTTGACAAAAATGTAGGAAATGTTTTGTTGAGAGAAAATAAAAACAACAGAATTAAAATGAATAAAACAGATTAAAATGTGTTAAAACAGCTTATAAAAGAATGAAAAAGAACAGAAAGGCATAATAATGTGATGTGTTGGATGTAGCACAGTGCTCATTCAGTAAAGGCACAGCTAAACAGATGTGTTTTCAGTCTTGATTTGAATGTGCCTAATGTTGGAGCATATCTGACCCTTTCTGGAAGCTGATTCCAGCAGGGATGATGTAATCTGACGTAATGCACTATTTGCTTTGCACAGTTAATAGCTCTACATCATGTTAGGTTCAGAGATAAATGCATAATGCCACACGCAAATTCTTCAGCAACTCTAGCCAATATCAACCTTTCCATAACAGATGTTCATTGAAATTGAAATATAGTGACATTTGTATGTGCTATTAAAAAGAGACATATTCAAATAATCTGATTGTTTCTCTTTGCCATCACAATATGAAGTCAGTGCTCTCTGCATTAAAGATGAATACATAGTTGTTGTTTTTTTAAGTACATCATCATAATGACAATGGCTTCAAAACAATTGTGTATGCCTACTTTGGATTCACCCTCAGATCTCTCCCTGATTAACATTCATCATTCAGATCACAAGCTGTCCAACTTTAACTGGATGCTGGACAAGGGAGTTGAAGATCCACACGCAGTTTATTAATAAAAGTATTCAGGCAGGCAACGATCAAACAGGTAACAAACAGGAGCATAAAGGTAATCCAAGATTATAGTCAAAAACAGGTGAATGGTCAGTACAGAGGGCAAAGAATCAATAACAAAAAAGAGAGCAAGGATCAAAACACAGAAAGACTTAGGTTAACAACACTCAACAAAGTGTGTGTGTGTGTGTGTGTGTGTGTGTGTGTGTGTGTGTGTGTGTGTGTGTGTGTGTGTGTGTGTGTGTGTGTGTGTGTGTGTGTGTTTGAGAGAGAGAGAGAGAGAGAGAGAGAGAGGTAAATATAAAATCCAGGTAATCAGTCTAAGTTAGATGAGTTACCAGCTGTGTGTGTGTAATCAGGGGGAATCAGGAACTGGTGTGTATGAGGTGCATGATGGTATTTGTAGTCAAGTTCATTGACAGATATGTAACTCTTCAGTGATCTGGAAGGAGTAGATCGCTGGTGATCGTGACACCAACACATGTCTGCTTAGCTACTAGTACATTTTTATATTACTGTTAGAGGAACGGTATTTTATTTATTTATTTGTTTATTTTTTTGATTGAATTCATGCATTTTATTCATTTATTCATTTTCCTTCAGCTTAGCCTCTTTTAGCCAATAATGGGGATGGCTAGGAGGCCCTGATGGACAGAAGCCAGTGGGCAATTGTGGCCAGGATGCCGGAGTTAAACCCCTACATGTTTTGAAGGACATTCTGGGATTTTTAATAACCACAGAGTTAGGACTTCGTTTTAACGTCTCATCTGAAAGACTACGCTTGAAGACAAAAAATTTTTGGTTTTGTAATCTGTATGAAACTAACGCGAGGTACAGTCTGTCCTGTCAAATGCACAACACATGACAGCGAGTACTCAAGCGGCCACAAACCTGTAAACAAAGAGTCAGTATAGAGTCCCCATCAATATACTGGGGCATTAGGACCCACTCAGATTGCAGGTTAAGCGCCTCCTGGTTTTACGGTACGGATCGGGCGCAGCCCTGCTCAGCTTCAGTGGGCGACCAAGTGAAAGTTGAAGAGAGCTACTGTAGCTGCTGGCTACTTATTCAGCATATGTTTTACGCAGAGGATGCCCTTTAAGCTGCAACTCAGCACTGGGAAACACCCATACATGCTCACATTCACAAACATACATACGGCCAATTTAGTTTATTCAATTTACCTACATCTGTGGGGGAAACCGGAGCACCCAGAGAAGAGAACATGCAAACTTTACACAGAAATCCTAACTGAACCAGCCAGGACTGGAACTAGTGACCTTCTGTCTGTGAGGCGACAGTGCTAACCACTGAGCCACCATGCCTCTATCACTCCTTTTCACTCATTTTCATTTTTGGGTGAACTCACCCTTTAAATTTTCCACATCAAAAGTTGTCAGATCTGAGATCAAGGTCTCATAATTTTTTTACAGTGCACAACGAAACCTGACTTTTACAATAATATGGGAACTTTCAATTATTTCGATGCGAATCATTCTCTTTAAAGGATTACTGTTGTTGTTTCTTAACACAGCACAGTTTGTTGTACTTGGACAAATACAGATAAGGTTGTATTGCACTGCTTGGTCTCAGAAACCACATGCTAATGCCTCCCCACAAACAGAAAGAGTCATAAGAAAGGCGTGTTTCTAAAATTGCAACCACCAACAAAAATGAATAGGACCCAAACAACTGGACTAGGATGTTTGTTATGACCCAGAAGGCCCTCTTTTTCTTTTTGAGCACCTCCTGGTTCTCTTTACTATTAGGAGCAGGTTTCAGCAGAGCCTTCAGGACTCCCAGACTGCAGGCAGTGATGCACAATAGCATGACCGTGAGAAAGATGCTATAGACTTGGATTGGGATTTGGGGGAAACTGAAAATGGCATGCGCTGCAAAAGACCAGGTAATTATCCAGGCCACTGTGGCACACACATATCTGAGCCTCAGAGTGCTGAACTTGTGGAAAAGCACAGGATAGACGACTGCAACAAAGCGCTCAAGACAAATTAAACAGTTCATTACAGGTCTTCCGATCAAGTATTTCCCCAGCATGAACACAGCCACGTACATGATCCAAGGCACGTTGAAATTGAGTGAAATGATGCACATTAGAAAGCCAAAACATGAGAAGATTTCCATTACGGACAGGACAACCGTGAAGAAATCAGATGCTGGAATGCCCTTCCCTCGATGCAACTTTCTGAAGCACAAGAACAGGGTCCAGAAATGCAGAGGGATCAGGAATAGAAATTCTGGAAACACAGAGCTCAACGCTATCACAATGCCTGGGTGTGAGTCAAAACATTCATATACTCTGAATGTTCGGTTGACGGAGATAGTGGTGTTCATGTTTCTCTCTAAAAATAGATATAAAGACAAATTATGCAACAACAAAAAAAAGAAGTAATTTCCAATTTTCCAAGTCAACAGGCAGAAAGACGACAAAAAAACATAGTTGTGCTTTATTTACAGTACATGGACTTAGTGGCCAAAAGTAACAGAAGATTCTGTTCTCACGAGGAAGCTTAACTACATTATGTTTTGTCAGTTTAGTGGCAAATTCGTACAAATTTGTACGAGTTCATTCATACAAAAATGTACCATTTTAAAAAGGAGGCATGGCACCCAACCCCACCCCTAAACCCAACCGTCATTGGGGTATGAGCAAATCAAACTAAGGGCTCTATTTTAACGGTCTAGGCACAAAGTCTAAAGTACATGACGCAAAAGCATTCAGGGCATGTCCGGATCCACTTTTGCTATTTTAAAAATGGAAAAACAAACATTGTGTCCTGGTGTCTAACCAACGCAATCTTACGGCAATTTGTAACTTTTTGAATTAGTGGCTAATTCGTATGAATTCCTACAATCTAATTCGTACCATTTAGTATGATTTGCTTATCACCCAATGATAGTTGGGGTTGGGGACCACGCCTACTTTTTAAATTCGTACATTTTTGTACAACTGAACTCATTTGAATTCATACGAATTAGCCACTAAACTGACAAAACGTAAAATACTTATGTTTCCTTGTGAGATCAGGCTGGTCTAACAGAGTTGTGCTTATTTTCTTAATGAGTTATGGGTGTTTTTAGCATAACGTGCATTAAACCAATCAGAGATTTGTCTCACATTCCCTTTAAGAGTCAGTTGCGTCACGCCACGGCACATTAGCTGTTTACATGGTGGACTTTGTAGGTGGAAAAACTGGATGCTTCACTAGCGAGAGAATAAAGAACAAACCTCCTCCATTCGACCTCTTTACACTTTTTTTCAACCCAAGCTCATTCTGGAAACGTAGCCAGTTAGCTTGTCATGTAGGTCGGCGGAGTGGAGACCCGGAGGGGAGCCGACCGCAAAGACGACGACCGAGTTCGAGTCCGAGGAAGAGCGGTTCTAGAAATCAGGTAAGACAAAAAAGAAATCCAAAAAATAAAGCGAACAAGTTCATAACATGGCGAGGATGTGGTGAAATCCGAAAACACAGTTCAGACGAGGGCTTTTCTTTTTCTGGACGGCTTTTGGAAATCGTCGCTTGGGTTTAGGGAAGGAGGAGGAGAAGAAGGATGGGTCGGCCGATTGGCCGGCCACCCAGTCAATCATACAGTCATTCAGTCAGTCAGTCGGACAGACAGTCGCTCGACAGCGGCTTTACGAGAGAACAGTGCGAGTGCAAACGACACCCGCTCGCGAGAGGCATTCGAGATGCAAAAAAGCACACACAGCGGATTCGTGAAAACAAAAACTACACAAATACGAACCTCCCGGGAAGTATTTTGCGGTCTCCAGAAACGTCCGTGGGGCTACATTTCCAGAATGAGCCTGGGTTGACTTTTGTTCAGGCCACTTTCTCTTCGCTTTACTTTTACTTAAACTTTATTCCTTTACTTTAATGAAGTAAGGTAACGGTGTTGTACGCACTCCACTGAAGACATAGTCCATATCTTTATTTAGTCTATATCTTTATTTAGTCTATATCTTTAATTTAATTTGTTAAGCCCAAAGATTTGTTTCAAAACTATTTCTAAATTCAGTTCTAATTTCTGGCAAACAAACAATAATAATGAAGTGTGGTCAAAAAACTGAGTTATATCCAAACACTCGTCCTATTCTTATGCCCCATATGGTGATACATATGTCTCCAAAACCTGACAGATGGACAAATCTAAACTTGTTTTTATTAAAACAATTATAAATATGCATATAATAAACAATACTGCTAATAATAATAACAACATTATACAAATGCAAGTTGTCATGAATAAACTGAAAAAGCCCTCACAAATAATGGAGGCATGGAGGTTTTTGCATATAAGTAGAAAATATATGTTTTAAATATTTAAATCCTTTATTTTTTTCATAAAGATGTTTGTGTGTGGCTGTACATCATTTATGTATAAAGCAATGTGTAAGCATTTGAACCCACATAGACGCATTACTAATGCACTCTGCGCTTGACTTTAGATTAGGTTTTAGTTGGTCAATGGTGCTGTCTTTTTCAGTTCATCATAATAGCAACACGCCAACAATGTGCTTTAACACACCTCTATTTTAGACCGGATTCTTTAAACCTTATCTATTTTAAACAGTGATTGTTCTCACTCATAAGTCCATCAAAGATCTGGGAACGGATGTCTATCACCTTATGGTTTTGCCTAATTTACATTCAAGGAGAAACCATGTTGAGTGAGTCTACCAAAAGGTCTGGGATTGTTCTTAATCAAAATTCAAAGAGAAACCTTAACATGATCAAACGGGAAGAAACTGTAAAAAATGTCTGCATGGAGAATCATCTCAATTCATTCTGACTCCACTGAACCCAATGTACTGCCATGTGCTGCTGTGCTAAATAAACATCTTCAATGAGATCTTCTACGCCCTCGTCATTTTTTTCTTACATGACTTTACTTAGAAAAGTAAGCAAACCCTTTGCTTTAAAATTATTAAGTAAATGAAATGTGCATAATTATAAAAATTAGGTTGTCAGCAGTTCTCAGGTAAAATAGGTTTACTCGCCTTTTAAAGTAAAACTAATCATCTTTTACAGTGTGTGTATAGGCCTCTATATTGACAGCAAGATAACAGAGATAGATTAGTGCCCAATTATTGTAATTACAACAATAAGATTATGTTATTTATGAGGACTGTGAAATAAAATGCAACTAAATTCACAATAATGACAATTAATTACTTTCACACTCACAGTTTAAGCATACAATACCAAGTCAAAAGTGTCTGACTAACCTGGTGTTGCCTGACCAGAAGAACTACCTTGCATTTCTCACACAGACAAGGTTTGTGGCCATCTATGTTTTTCAGGCAACTTTGAGATTTGATGCAGTTTTATGCCTGAATTGAACATATTCAAATTTTACATAAATGAACGCCCACTTGTGTTTTTTAAACAGCTGCCTTACATTTGATACCTAGTTATTTCCGATCCAATATAGATTCTGACACGTCAATAGATTTGAAGTGAATTACAATAATATTCTTTTCCTTTGTTTTTACAGAGACAGCATATCAGAAAACGAAGAAGAAGTCCAATGAAGTGAATTGCACTAGTGATGAAAACCTCCATCACTGAATAGATAACAACACAGTGTAGTGATCATTGCATATACTTTTATATGTACATCTGAACAATTCATATTTCTTATATTTTTATTTTATTAACTGAGCATTTGCATTTCTTTTTTCCATAACTGCACACAAATGAATTATGCTCATATGGAGAATAAAGTCATATGAAATGCTCAGGTGTGAGATCTTCCACAGATTTTAACAGATTGTAAAAATCGTGATGGTTCTGTGGGTCTCCTCCAACAAATCTGATATTTCATTTGTATTTTCTATTGGATTCAAGTCAGGTGATTGGCTGGGCCATTCTACAGCTTGATTTTCTTTCTCTGATGGCATTAGAGAATTTCCATGGCTGTCATTATCTTGCTAAATGTCCACTCTAATTTCATCTTCATCATCCTGCTAATGAAGATGTTGGATTGAAGCAGCTAATATTCCTTTACAATAACAAAGGGCAGAGGGTTGCTGTATTAACTACTGAGAGATTTTAGCTGCTGTCTGGGCTTTCACTGCCTTTTTACACCTCCATTTCTTCATGTGTTCAATACTTTTTCCTTATGTAATTTTATTTTATTACGCATAACTTCATTTGTAAACTAATTAGATTTGTTTTCTTTGCATATATGAACTCCATTGGTTGTTATCAACATCTGGTGAAAATTTGAAGTCAACGGCACCTTTAGAAATATGTTTTCTGCACTGTTAAAATAGTTGGGTTAAAATACCCCAACATATAACCCGACAATAGGTTATTATAGCATCTTCCCAACTATGGGTTATTTTAACCCAATGCATTGTTTTATTTTGACTAAATGTTTTTTTTTTCCATTCGGGTATTAATATTGCTACTATTACTAGTACTACTATTAATTTATGTAAATATGGCTTGGTAAATAAATAACATGCATTTTTAAAAATATTGAAAATGCTTTATTTCTATTTCATTTTAGTTTCAGACACTTTTGTTAAAATAAATTGAGAATCACAAACAATGAAGTAACAGAACAAAGTACAGACAGTTATAAACTGTGCAAGCAGAACTCATGTGTTGATGGAGCAGAATATGGAGCTCTGTGTGCTGTAGAGACTGTCCAGCAGCTGTGGCAGGCTTCACTCAATGTCCACAATGCACAATACATTTTAACCACATCCAAACGCTTCTAAAAGATGATCTTGGATGGTGAAAGGGACATAAAAAACACGACACAGAGAGGTAATTTAATAAATAAAATAACAACAATATTATTGCGTTATAGCTTAAATAAACTTCATAACGCAAAAACAACATCACACATGCATAATACAGCTGTTTTGCGTCAGTTAAATCAGTTGACTGTTGAAATTCAAATCTTTAACCTAACTGGTTGAGTTATTAAATAAATAACCCAATAAAGGTTAAAAATAACTCAACAAAGCACCAAATATTTAACTCAACTGGTTGAGTTATTAAATAAATAACCCAATAAAGGTTAAAAATAACTCAACAAAGCACCAAATATTTAACTCAACTGGTTGAGCTATTAAATAAATAACCTCATAAAGGTTGAAAATAACTCAACAAAGCACCAAATATTTAACTCAACTGGTTGAGTAATTAAATAAATAACCCAATAAAGGTTAAAAATAACTCAACAAAGCAACAAATATTTAACTCAACTGGTTGAGTTATTAAATAAATAACCCAATAAAGGTTAAAAATAACTCAACAAAGCACCAAATATTTAACTCAACTGGTTGAGTTATTAAATAAATAACCCAATAAAGGTTAAAAATAACTCAACAAAGCACCAAATATTTAACTCAACTGGTTGAGTTATTAAATAAATAACCTCATAAAGGTTGAAAATAACTCAACAAAGCACCAAATATTTAACTCACTGGTTGAGTTATTAATAAATAACCTAATAAAGGTTAAAAATAACCCAACAAAGCACCAAATATGTTTAACTCAACCACTGGGTCAAATAAATAACTCAATGTTTTTATAGTGTGAGAAAAATGGTGACGTGTGCAATACTTGTTTCCCTCATTGTATATGCTGCTTATATAGTAAATTTGTGTGTGTGTGTGTGTGTGTGTGTGTGTGTGTGTGTGTGTGTGTGTGTGTGTGTTTATACAGTTGAAGTCAGAATTATTAGCCCCACTGAATTATTAGACCGCTTGTTTATTTTTACCCTAATTTCTGTTTAACAAACAGAAGATTATTTCAACACATTTCTCAACATAATAGTTTTAATAACTCATTTCTAATAATGGATTTATTTTATCTTTGTCATGATGACTGTAAGTAAATTATTACAAGCTATTTTTCAAGACACTTCTATACAGCTTAAAGTGACATTTAAAGGCTTAACTAGGTTAATTAGGTTAACTAGGCAGGTTAGGGTAATTAGGTAAGTTATTGTATAACAGTGGTTTGTTCTGTAGACTATCGAAAAAAATATATAGCTTAAAGGGGCTAATAATTTTGTCCCTAAAATGGTGTTTAAAAAATTAAAAACTGATTGTATTCTAGCCAAAATAAAACAAATAAGACTTTCTCCAGAAGAAAAAACATTATCAAACATACTGTGAAAATTTCCTTGCTCTATTAAACATCATATGGAAAAAAAATTTAAAAAGAGGAAAGAATTCGAAGTGGGCTAATAAATCGGACTTCAATTGTATATCCAATGTATGTATGTATATATTATTATACTATACTATTCACTTGTTTGAAGGAAAACTTGGTAAATGTATTTTCCATCAATTTTAAACATCAATTTTTTTTAAATGCATTTGTGACTATTTATGAAAATTAAGAAAAACTTTGCCTGTTTAACATCATTACTGCACTGCAGGTGGTGATTTTACTATAGTAGAATACAGATAATGAAATATCATACATACATTATGGCTCACAGAATGCTTTTTTTGCATAATGAACCATGCAAACTGTATAGTTTTTCAATGTAATGTATATATGTAACAGGATATGTAGGTGTAGACAATACACATATACTATTAATCTGTAAATAACAGATTTTGTAGGCAGAATGGCTTTACTGTGTGTGTTTTACACACTTTATTCAAGCAGCCTTAGCAAAAGATGTAGGAAAAACATTTAGCAATGATCACTTCCAAAAGATATTAATAAATGAATCAATATGAATTATACAAAGCATGTGATGACCTTTGCAGTCAAAGCCCTAAAAGTTCTCAGGTTGCTACAGTTCTAATTTGAATAGAGGAGATAAATCAACAAAATCTAAAGAATTTGCCTAAAGATATAATAATCTCTCAGTGATGCAATGCATTTCATCTCATTTGTATTTTTACCATATACTACCACTACACTAATCTGTGATTTCTTAGCAAAACATAATTCACAAGCTACTTAAAATATCTATTCTGTTGTCTATGAAGCGTCTCGCAACAGTAGTGTGTTGTACTTAAATTAATCCCATCATATCAGAAAGGTTATCATAACCAGAATCTAACCTTCCTAGAACAAGGTGCTAAGCTTGTCTGTGGTGGCAGAACTAGGCAAGGACATTACCAGGTGACAATAATAGAGTCCATCCTTCTGCATAGCCCATGATTATGTTTTATATTTAGTTCAAACACTCTCAAAGACCTTTTGTCATACACCAGTATGTCATTCACATTATGATTATATTGCATTACATATTGCCTGGAGTTGATTTTAATAAGTGCAATATTGTTTTAAAAGATCTAGTTTTGAATATCTTTGTAACCGTTAATAAACAATATGAAATGCTATCTAATGTTTTTTTTTAAGATAAATAGAGTTTTATAAACAAAATTTTTATCGTAATAAAAACAATTATTTTCATAAACATAAAAATGTAGTAAAAACCATTCTAGGAATAGCTTTAAGCATAATGACATGGACAATGACATATTTGGACTTATTTTTCCAACTATCACACAATAAAAGTTAGTTTTTCCAATCAATAAACAATAAAACCAAACATTTAAAGTGGTAAACAACAAAAGTGCAATGTACTGAGAATAATGCAAATGTTATTGTTGTTTGTAAATGCTAGTTATTATTTAGTTAGCATTTCCTATGTTACTGTCCCAGGCGTTGTGTCAGCTTTTATACTTTTGACCTTGCTGATAATTTTAGGACTGCCACATCTATCATCATCAATATTTTATGCTATTTTTTTCGTTGGTCATCATTTTGGGATGGGTGTCCCAATCTAAATATGTATTAGTTTTCATTTCAGCAATGTATGCAGGACACATTGTTCATCCTAAATTAATATCTACGTAACTTGCATTCCATCTCATTTATCAAGCAGGTTATTTAAAGACAATGGTTTTGTGACTTTAATTCTGGGTCAACTGTTAGGAAGCTATAAAAAATGCATTCACTGAAAATACATTTATTGTACATATAAATGCACACAAAAAAATCATACAAAAATTATTACTTAAAATTTTTAATTACATTAATGAAGGAGTCTTTTCTGAACTTAGTAGAAAATCATAAATATCTCTGTTACGATTGACCGGGCAGATGGGAGGCAAAAAGTGTCATAAGCCGCTGATGAAAGTGAAGAGTGATTTTATTTGGCTCAAAGTGAAGAAACAAATCCAGCAAAAAGGTGAAAGTGACAAAATAACACTAAAGAAACTTACACTATACAATACTTATAAAGTATTTACAGGCTTGTTCAGCTAAATACCCCCAGGTTATGAAATGCTCTCCCTTATTCTGTAAGAAATGCTTCCACATAAGCTAGCTTTAAGAGGATGTGAAAAACTCATCTTTTTAAGACTGTATTTATAGATTTTTTGATTATTCTAATGTGTTTGTATTTTACATCCGCTGTGGAAAAACATGCTGGATAAGTTGGCAGTTCATTCCCCTGTGGCGACCCCAGATTCATAAAGAGACTAAGCCGACAAGAAAATGAATGAATGAATGTGTTTGTATTTTGATTTTTTTCATGCTTGTATTTTATTACATGTTTGATTTCTCTGTTGTTATTTCACTTTGGGTTTTGGAAAAGTGCATTATAAATAAAATGCATAATTATTATTATTATTAAATGAAGAAAAATGTTTGAACAAAATCTGCCAATAACACAATGCAACCTACTCCTACAACTACCCACCCAGAGTGAAGGTTTGGGGCCATTTTACCTCATTGGCCCCGCCCATGGGTTATACCATTCTACAGTGTATAGGGCAACATGTAGACAAAAATATATATACAAGTAAATAAATATACATAACTCAAAATGCAACACAACAACAACCAATACAAATATAAACAACAGAACAGTGATTTTTATAACCGACCAGGGGGTCGTGACCCTGACGATGTCATCCAAAATGGCCACACTGAAGTGAAGGCGAGAAAAGTGTATAAATGTCTTTGTTTAAGGTCTGAACAGGTTTGATGTTGAGGAATGGAAACCAGTAAGTGTGTATCATTCTATGTTTTGTTAATAAATGATGTTTAAAGAACATGCGTCTGTGGTTATTTCAGTGTGTACGGGAAGATGATATGGGCTCTTGTTTGACATGGTTTTGAATTGAGATGTTTACATAAACAGGTGTTAATACTGACCGTGACAATAATTCACATCACATGCAACACACTCAAGCACAATACACTGATAACACTACAAATCTCTGTGCATACATTTTGTTTGCTGGCAATCAGACCATGTTTAGAAGTGTATGCATTTTATGTATGAGTGTAATATGTAAATGTCACAATGTCTTTTCTTAGTTCTACACTGTGACAATCTCATAAAAAAAATAATTAAAATCAAAATAAGAATATAACTCTTAAATTTTAACTCAAAATACCCCAAAAATCATTAGTATTTCATGCTATAAACAACACTTTTAGACAGAAGCTAAAATAACTGCCTTTCTGTGTGTCTCTTTAAATGCAAATGAGCTGCTGCTTCCTAACTCCTTTGCATAAGTGGGTGGAGCCTTTACAGCTTGTGCCTTGGATACTCAATTTTTAAAAATCTGCCTCTGTTGTAAAGCCTTGTCATCTACAACTCCTTAGCAACATGCACATCATGATTTTGCCAAGTACAATGTGATTTTAGGGGCAGCATGGTGGTGCAGCGGGTAGCACAATCGCCTCACAGCAAGAAGGTCACTGATTCGAGCCCCGGCTGGGTCAGTTGGCATTTCTGTGTGGAGTCTGCATGTTCTTCCCGTTTTAGTGTGGGCTTCCTCAGGGTGCTCTGGTGTCACCCACAAGTCCAAAAACATATGATAATGAATGATGTGATTTTAACATCTATGTTGATCCTGGAACATAATTTTTGTCCGAAAATGTAATCCATACTAATTCCCTACCCCTAAACCCAACCATAACTGTACATTATTCCCAAAATCAGAGGGGAATTATAGCCAATCATGTAGAAGTGCATAAACCTAACCGTAAGCCTAAACTTAACATAAACAGTAAACGTATCCCTTAACTCTGATTGGCTGATTGGAATGCTGTTCCAAGATCAACATGGGTGTTAATCCATGGCATGATCATGTCCTACTTGGTGAAACCAGGTTGACGTTAGCAACATACTGTTTTCTGAACACCCAGATTAAAAACTAGACTACTAACAACACACTATTAACACAGTTTATCCAGGCTTGGCCCCCTTGGTCATGTCTTGGACAGAAATTTAATATATTAGGATTGTTACAATTCTAAGAAAAAGAAATCTGAACCAGAATTGGAGCATTTGTGGGAGTTCAGAAACATTGCTTACTGGTATAGTGAAGTACAACTCTTTGATCTGACTTTTTCCTGCTTTAACATTAACATTACACAGTATAGGAGTAAAAAGAGTAAGTGAATCCCTTTAGCAGCACTTTGCTTTTATTTCCAGGCTCAGCAGGAGTGTGATAATTGATGTTTGGGCCAGCAGGGAAGGATTTAGCAGCAGTGTTCGGAAGGGCAGAGGTGCAGTAGAACCTGTTGCTCACACAGGACACAGTGATTAGGAAAGTCCATCTCTTGAGCCCTCGGTGACAGCTGTGTTTGAGTGAGGATGAGCACGCATACCGGATCTGATTAAGAGAATTCAAGGAGGCTCCAACACAGCTGACTGGGCATGAATCTGTATGAGTGTAGTAGATTGTGCAATTACAAATCTTATACGATAATTTGTCATGTCATTTAAACCTTTTTCAATGCCAAGACTGACAATGGGGTATATGCACAGTTAGCGATTTCCAGGCAACGATAAGCTTCTGGTAAAAGGTTTGTGTGACTACTTTCAGTTAGGTTCCTTTTACAGCATCAACAAGTAAGCAGGTAAGCACAGAAACTTCATTGTGAGACTTGATATGTGTATGTCCTTAAGTGTAGAAGTCAAATAAATCTTGACGCAACATAAAACCGTACATTTTGTAGGTCAGTTATCTACAAAATAAACAAAAAGAACTAATTTTAGGTGAAGTGACGTGCAATTAATACTTTTTTCAACAATAAGGGAAATATGAATTAAATTCAAGACCTATTATAGCATGTAAAATATATTGTTTCTCAAACTCAACTTTTCTTTATAATTTGAGTTATAAATTACAGTATCGCAATACTACTTGGTATCATGATACTTCAGCTGGTGTAGTATCGTAAGATGAATTATTGGTATCATGACAACCCTACTGTGCATTTCTGTTATAATGCTGCAGTCTAATAAAAAGCACAACATATTAAAGCATTTTTGATTTTTCTCTGTTTACTATAAAACCAAACTGGAAATTGAGGGTGTTTAACATCAATAGCATGGTGTAGTAAATTTCAGAACCCAAGCCAGGAGAATTCTTTATTAAGAATAGGTTATTGTTTATTATTGGTTGTTCTTCAGTCAAAAAGTTATCTTCAAGAAGCCTATAAGAGTCAAAATAGTTTGAAAGGAGGGGGTAGTGTTAAGGTAGAGGTAGCTAAACAAGTCATGCAAATGCAAATGTGCAAGACACTGAAGTTTCATCCTTCCAATTCTCAACAAAAGAGTTTCCTCGGCCTGTATGGGTCCACAAAGACATAAGGCACAGTCATTGAAACCCTGTTTGCATTACTTTGAGGTCTGCCAATGCTCAGGATGGCAAAAGGTTTAATGTCTCTCGCACTTGGACGGCTAGATATTGAACGGAATGACAATTCCAAAACCCAAAGAATATAAGATTCAGATATATAAATCACTGTTCATTTGAAACTAGATTACATAAACTTATATTTCCATTATGGCCATACAGGACACAGTCCATGCAACTGCTAAATAGTTTTTCTCTGAACTTGAACATTCTTTGAAACATTTGGGATAATGTTTGTACACGAGTCAGCAAAATATACAACACCATTTTAGTGTTTTGTTTAGTTTTTGGGATATTTTAAAGAAAAATCTTACATAATGGGACTTTAAATAGTTCAAATATATGACACATGGAAAGTACTGTATATTGATTTATCAAATAAAAACTTGCAAAGGAATCAGTCAACACATGGGGTCAGCAGTCAGCTTTGTGTGTGAGAGGGAGATGAAGAGGAATGTGGGCAGCAGGAGATGTAAAAGTAGCCATAGGATATTGAAGGAAGGAATGCCTCTTTAAATTACCCTTTGCTACCAAGCAAGAAGAGAGGGGGATGTCATACCTACCTCTCTCTCTCTGTCTCTCTCCCTCCAAATCACTCTTCTCTCCCCTCCCTACAAGCGTCCCGTCCGGCATGTGACACTTTGGCCCAGCTACACCAGCTGACAGATCTGGCTGGCAGAAGCCATGTGGATTGAAATCCCAGGACACTCTTCGCAATCCCAGCCTGATCATCAATAGCTGTCAGCGAAGACATCTAGGATGGAGAAGCGGATATTAAGTTCTTTGTTTTGACTGTTTCTTTTTTATATACAGGTGTAGCAAATGAAAGTGTAACATTTTTTACTAATTTAGCTGATAAGGAAAGAAAAAGGTCTACAATGTAAATCAAATGAGGAACTTCGCTCTTGTATCATCGTTTGGACAACTTTTATTCCTTTTTGTGACGTCTAGCATTTTTTTTCAACAGATTATTTTAAATAATAATCTGTTTTCAGCTCCAGGTAATGATTAACAACAATTCCTAGACCATACACCACATCCAACATCCCATCATGTGTTGATATCTCATCAGTGATCTCCAACTATGAACTTCACTCTTTTCATAAGCATCTCAGACTTTGTGTTGCTGTGAATTTGTTTATTGGTGGATTTTTTCTCTCTCTTTAAGGGTGTGAGTGCTACAAGAGCACATTTGCCCTTCAATCAGATTTTTTGGGGGGACAGAAGACATGATAAAGAGCAATAAGAATATTAATTCCCAAGACAGCGCAAAAAATGCCATCACAAGAAGCAATGTCAGCAAACAGGCCAATAGCATGGCTATCTTTCCCCAACCGAATGCCACAAATAGGTAAGTGGAAATGTGTTTTTAAAGTGTCATCTAAATCTGGATTAGGAGCTGTACAAGATTCAAAGTTTTAGTGTCAAAAATGTGTCATTTGTGTTTGTCGTCCCTTGAATGCTGTTTAATTTACTATATTGTCTGAATGTGTGATTTGTTGTGGTTTGTATCTTGCTCATGTGCCTGTTTTTTATGTCTTGTCCGAAATGTTATTGTTGAGTGGTGTTGAGTGGTTTTCAGTGTAAGCACTGTAAAGATTAAATAGTAAACTATTGCAGTACAGTAAAACTTAAACTTCTATTCAAGATAAAAGATATGAAACAAGTCATAATGTTTTATCCAGTGTTTCTCAGGTATGTGTCTCTTGTTTTTATGAATTTTAAATATTTTATCTGGATGACAACCAAATTAGCGCATAATCCTCTGCCGTAACTTTTTGTTAAATAAATTATAAAAAAATTTTTACCATGCCATAATATATCAGATGAAATGCTCTGATTTAATATTTGAATGTACTGTTATTATAAGTGTGTATTATAAGGCATTTATAATCACAGGCTCATGTCTGGTTTCATTCCTTTTGTGTGAGTCAGTTTCCCTTGATAGCAATAGTCTAATTATATAATCCATGTTGTATTCATTTATAATGGAGCAACTCGCATGAAAAGAAGCTCAAGTGGTTGGTTTTGGCTGCCAGCTGTGAATGGCACCTGTTGTGTCTGCAGTTTGCTATGCATTATCATGTAGAAAATGCACTCTTAACCCTTTTAACCAACATCAGCTTATAGGCAAGCCTGAAATATAATGCCTAAGTCATCTGTGTTTTAATATATTTCAAACCTGTTCAATTAAAGGGATAGTTCACCCAAACATGTAGATTTACACACTATTTACTCTCCCTTAAGAGTTTTATTCTGTTAAACACATATGAAAATATTTAGATGAAAGCTAAAAACCTGTATCCGTTGACTTCCACAGTAGGAATAAATAACAAATATTATAGAGTTCAGAGGTTAGAGGATTCCAACATTTTTCAAAATACCTCCTTTTTTGTTTAACACAATGTAAAAAATAATACTGGGTTCCACACAATTCTTTCCTGTTGATCCAAAACAAATTTAATTTAAATTCAAATTTAATATAAGTTAACTTAATAGTTTTTACAAATTTAAGTGGATTGAATATAAAACAATTAAGTTGTTGCCAAAAAACTTAAGAATTGTGTTGATTCGACTCATTTTAAATACCTAGTTTGAACAAGCAGCAAAAGGTGTGCAGATAAAAAAAACTCATTAATGTTTTAAACAAGTAAAGAATGAGTCTCTTTAAGGCTGATGATAAGGAAATTAATAATATTCTGTCACGTAATTGGAGCAGTAAAGCCCCGCTTGACCCACCCAAGCCTCAATGTGAAGACATGAAAAGATTTCTGTTCTTGCTTGCGTCGCTTTGCATTTGTGGCCCAACTACATTCTCTTAATCGCATGACTAGAGGATACTGTTGCTTACTTCATGTTGGATACCCCTCGTCACTCAACCCAGATTAACACTGGTTCAGAGACCACATTACACATACAGGATCTCACACTTTTTACTGAGTGAGACAGAACAAGAACTGGCACTGACCTGTGAATATATCTAGTTCTGAACATCAATTTGCCAAAAGAACTGTGATTGTGAACTAATTGTTGCTTTGGTATGTTCCCCTCCATCCCCGGCTGAACTGGTTGATGTAACCCACCGATTCTGTGGATGAAAGGATTTTGTTGTTCTCTCTCCGGTTCACATCCTCTTCTTCTCACACTAACAATGAATTGTCCACTGCTGTCTGGGACAGAGACCAACACAAACTGACTCCAATCCTGCATACACTTTTAGTTATTAGTTTCTAAACTTTAAAAAAAGAGTGACTAACCAATTGCCTTAAAAGCATCAAGTTGATTTTGCTTAAAAAAATAAAGAGTAAATCGTTGTAACTTGGTGCTGTTAGATTTAGCCATATGAAAGAGTAGACGTTGAGTTCATTTTTTGACGTATATTCAAAGAGATAGTTCATCTAAAAATGAAAATGTTCTCACCTTTAAGATTTTTCTTGTCTGTTGAAAAAAAGAAGATATTTTGAAAAATGTTGGAAACGTAATCATTGAGTATAGAACCAAGTCCATGGTTCCCAAAGGTTTCCAACATTTTTCAAAATAGCTTATTTTGTGTTCAACAGAATAAAGAAATTCAAATTGGCTTGTAACAAGTGAAAGTTGAGTAAATGTTTATTTTTGGGGAAACTATCACTTCATTAATAATAAAGTTTTATAATTTAATAATTTTAAGGCAACTGGGTTAATTCACATTTTTAAGTATAGACAACTAATTGCTTTTTACACCGAACAAGCTAATTAACATGCTTTAATTAATAAAGGGCAAGAATATTTGATTTAAAAAGTAATTTTAAGTTGTAAGTGTTTTTGACTACCTATATGGAGTGCTTTAGCCTGTGTTTTAAACCTTACAGCAAAATAATAAAGATTTTTAAATACCAGGTTATGAGCTTGTTATATTAAATAAGCTTCACATTTCAACATTTAAAGGGATAGTTCACCCAAAAATATTTTAATGAGCATTTATCATCTTTTATTCTCCCTCATATGGTTTTAAACATGCATGCGTTTCTTCTGTTTTGAAAACTGCTAGTTGATGGTAACCATTGACTTCCACAGTAGGAAAAAATACTATAGAAAGTCAGTGGGTGCCAGTCAGTGGGTGCCAGAAAGTCAGTGGGTGCCAGTAAAAAAATCCTGGTTGCCTTAAATTTTTAAGCTGAATCAAATTAACCTTATGAGTCTATTGAACTTATATTATGTTAAACTGACTTAAAACAGCTTGTGTAACTTATAAAATTAAGTTAGAACATGATTAACTTTTTTTTTTAAAGTTTAATGAGTTACAATGTCTGCTGTCATAACTAATTGATCATATAATGTTTGCACCGTGTCAGCATTTTTCTAAATATCTTCTTTTGCGTTCAACAGAAGAAATAAACTTAAATGACTATTGAACAAGTGAAGGGTGATGGCAGAATTTTTATTTTATTTTGCTTATTTTTATTATAATATTGCTGACTTATTTTTTGCTGAATCAAATAAAATTTTCTAGTCATCAAATCAATCAAACTGACTAAAAATGTTAAGATAAACTCTATATAACTTAAAAAATAGTTTGAAACCTGATTAATTATTAAAATAAGTTAAAGTAACTTGAAAATATTTGTTGTGTCAACTTTTTGTAATTAAATATTTTACAGTGTAACTTAAAATAGAAAGATACAGCACAGTGGGAAAGTTTGTGGTATGTTGGGCCTTAGACACTGACATTTGCACATAATGGTGGAGTGGGACTGCATAGAGACTGAAAAGCCCACAGTGTGTCCTCTTTGGTATTCTTGTAAATTCCATCGCCCCCATTACTCTCAGACTGATATGCTATTTCCATCCCATCACATTAAGATCGCTCATCTTTCATCTGTAAAACCATTTGTTTCAACTGACACCGACCTCCTCATCACAGTCAGAATCGTTGCTGAAATATCACCCTTAACTTGAACATTGCTAATTTGTATCATTCATCATGCTTTTTAAAAGACACATCTGCACTCGCAGATTCATGAGTCGCAGACCACAGCGTCTTCCTGCATTACATTAACATAACGTGCATCTCGCTCCAAATAGACACTTGAGCTGAAGGGCCGGTTATGTTAGGCAGCTGAATGCAAACTCAATAAAACAATGTATGCTTGCACTCATAAATTCATCAGGCTGTAATGGGTCATGACTAAGGCCAGATGGAATCTTGGAATAGATGGAATTTTGTTAATAAATGTACAGATTTATGCAGAATCATTTTGGGAGTATCATAACTAAAAACCTTAATATATGAACTAAAAAGTAATACTTTTAAATGGTATTTAATGTTTACACTGCAAATCTAATGGCATTAACTTTATTTGGTAAACAAAGCAAGTCTTCTAATATCTCTACTAAAATATTACTTTACAAACTGTATTGTGAATAAATTATACTAACATTTTCATATTAGTCAAAAATTATATTGAAATTAATTTAAAACTGAAAAAATATAAATTTACACACATTTACACAAGTAAAAATCAATGATGGACTAAAAATCTGCGAATTCTGCGCACACAGATTCCGTGTGGGCCCAGTCATGACTTAAAAGATGGTTAGTTAAAGCACGACCTTTGCTGTATAAACCAGCCAGCCACCTGCTGGCAGACTATCAGTTATGTTTTTAGGCAGCACTGGCCTAAGATGGAAAGTTAGATTGTAGGTTCGAGTCCCAGCACCAGCAGAAATTGCAGGTGTTGGGAGTGAATATCCAGTGCCCTATACCTAAATATCACAGCTAAGGTAAATCCAAGACACTGAACCGCCAATTTCTCCCTGGACAGCCCCCTGACTGGGTGTGTTCACAGGTTTGAGTCGCTTTGAATAAAAGCATCTGCTAAATGCTTTAATGTAAATGACAGATGAACCTAGATATGTGAGTCTTGTTCATGTACAGTTGAAGTCAGAATTATTATAACCCCTGAATTATTAGCGCCCCTGTTAATTTTTTCCCCAAATTCTGTTTAACGGAGAGAAAAAATTTTCAACACACTTCTAAGCATAATAGTTTTAATAACTCATTTCTAATAACTGATTTATTTTATCTTTGCCATGATGACAGTAAATAATATTTAAATTTCAAGACACTTTTATACAGCTTAAAGTGACATTTAAAGGCTTAACTAGGCTAATTAGGTAGGCAGGTTAGGGTAATTAGGCAAGTTATTGTGTAACAATGGTTTGTTCTGTAAACTATCTTAATAACTACTTTTATTCTAGCCGAAATAAAACAATATTGATTTTCTTCTCGGCTTAGTCCCTTTATTATTCCGGGGTCGCCAATGAACCGCCAATTTATCCAACTTAACCATTAAGTTCACTTAAGTATTTTGTGTTAGGACAACATGAAGCAATTGTGTTGGTTCAACTACCTGGTTAGGGGATTTGTAGTTCCCATCATGCTTTGCATGGGATTGAATGAAGAGAGGAAAATGTTGACAATAAAAGTAATCTCAGGTGTTTAAAGTTAACAGAAAGACTTGTTAGAGTTTAATCTTTACTTCAGTTTGAAGATGTAGAAGATTAAAGCTTTGAGTTTTGAGATTATCACCCAGCAGAAACAACATGGCAGCTTAATTAGCAAATACTGTATGCAGTTTGTTGCTTTGCTCAAAACATTTTTCAAAATATCTTTATTTTGTGTTTAACAGAACAAAAAAAAATCAAACTATTGACTTCCATAGTATTTTTTCTGCCTTACATGGCTTTCATTTAGTAGCTTTCATTTTCCAACATTCTTCAAAATTTCTACGAGTTTAACAGAAAAAAAAATCTTTACTTGAGTAAACAGTGGTTAAATTGTTGTTGTTGTTGTTGTTGTTGTTGTTGTTGTTGTTGTTGTTGTTGTTGTTGTTGTTGTTGTTGTTGTTGTTGTTGTTGTTGTTGTTGTCGAACTCTGCCTAAAAGGACTCAAATACAGTGTAAATATGACCAGTCTAAATTTCTGATAAAGATTGTGTAAAGGGATCTCCTAAAAACAATTATTTGGACTGCTGTGTTATAGAAGGTGACAATCTGCGAAAGCATCCTAGACATCTGACCAAGTCCTGTGATATAAACTCTGTTATAAAGCTGTGGTGATGATCCCATGGCTTGATGAAAGTCTGAAATAAATTTATGACTCTGGTTTGTTTATTCTAGAAGTAGTCACAGCCACAGGCTTTAGCCATTGATTAAACATTGACAAAATAAATACCAGGAGATGATGGTTTCATTCCCCCTCCCCTCTCATCATTGCTTTCCTCTGTTTACAGAATGACAGAAATAAAATATCCAAATTGCCCTGCTGTGAAGTCAAATCAGTGGACCTCATACATAACATCAGACCTTTGCAGTGTCCAAAAATAGTCTGTGCTTTTAAAGCCGGAGATTTATTAGGCAGTAATGCCAACTAATCTATCTTTGTGTCATCCAAATTAGATCTTAAATCTGCACTGACTTTCATCAGGTCAATTTTTACAAATATATTATTATTTACAAGAAGACAGTATATGACTACCGTTTATCTTTATTTTTAAACACTGATTTTAAAATATATATTTATGGTAAGGCTATCTGTATTATATTTGTGGCCCTAAAATGTGGCCAGCTCAGCAAAAAACAATCACAATTTCTGTTCATGGAGCTGCCATATTAACTGTATAACGTGTATAAAATCCAAGGTGTTTCAAGCTGGACCAGACTCAACATCTTGGCAGGATATACTGGCAGAACAAAATGTGTTAATCTTAGTCTCATGGTCCTAGTTGTTATCAGAAACTGAACACTACAAGCTTTCATGTGGTCCCTTTTCACCTTTTAACGTTGGACAAGTGATACCTTCTTAAAAGCTTGGAAATTCATCATTTTATCCTAGAAGCATATTCAAATACACTATATTCTATATCCTGTTCCTGGCACATGTTAGTATGACCTTAATTATTGGCCTTAGTTCAGTTTTAATGTCATAAATACCATAAATGGGCAGTAGTGGATATCTATATCTGGGGTCCTAAATAAGATTTATGAGTTTCTCCTTCGCAAAGGATACATATATTTAACGGGCACGCCTGGTTTACAGAGTGTGTGTGTGCGTGCGTCTGTCTCAAGAGTTGGTATAGCTCTAACACATGCAGACGTACAAGTGTAGTACACGTTTAGTAACTAGACTCCCAATGTTTAAGACCAGAGGAATTGAGGCCCTAAACATAGTCTATGCAACACATCTTGCTACATGATTGATTTTGTGCACTGACAAATTTTGCGAGTAAGATTTTTTGTTTGAGGGAGGTCTAATTCACCACAAACATTTTTAGTTTTTTGAATGCAGCCTTAATGAATAGAAGTGACTATTCCTTTAAAAGAAGACATTTAGAATCAAGACTTGTACATTTTAGATTACATTTATAAACAACTTTACTTGAAAAATGATGGTATAATTTGCAAAACATTACTTTTCAACACACTTTTACTGACACTTTCAAACTACTTAATTTATTTCAGTAATTTTAACAAAATCCAACCAATCTCTTTAGCAGCTAGATAACTTGGTGACAAATTAGCAGAAGGTGCAATACTATCCATTATAATGGATGTAAAATTAATGTAAACAATTCAATAGCAATGCAGCAGTGGCCCAAAAGGACAAGTGACCACTAACTATATTGAACTCTATGTGAGGTGTTCAGAGGAGCTATGCTGATTTAGAGGGTGTCATGTCAACACAGACAGACCCAAACCTCAAGTGCAAATGCAGGGTGTTCACAGATTACCTCTTGGGCTATGGCTGAGTTGCAGGACCTTTATATTACTGTAGCCACAAAACTGTTAAATCTATTGACCTCTCAATGGATTAAAGACACCAAATTTTTTGTTCAATTAGAAGAAGAAAAAATAGTCTTCGAGATACAGGGATCAAACTTTCTAACATTTGGTTGCCTTTTTTAGAGCATGTTAAATCTCTGAAACTTGAAGCAGTTACTTTAGAATGATAATTGCCCATCTTGCACCTTCCTGATAAGTATAGCACAAAAATACAACTCTTTTTGACATAAAACCACAAGTTAAAGCAACTTGCTTCGTTCCTTTGTTGTTTCATTTAAAGATGAAAGTGAGGATTAAACAAAAGCCAAATTTACATTTCTGTGAATTAAGTTTGCCACTTATGATGGTGCTAAGCAAGTTAAACAGGCACATAAGAAAGTATGGCCTGTGAAGCAGGTTTGAATTGTCTTCTGTTTTTTGGTGATTTTGTCCTGACTTTAAAAAAATAAAGGTACAAAAGTACTCAATGGGGCGATACCTTTTTAAAGTTTTTTTTTTTTTGTACTTAAAGGGTTCATAAAGGGTTCATAAGGGTTCATAACAGTACCTAAAGGGCCCATGTTGTACCTGAAAGGTACATATTATACCTAAAAGGTATACCTTGAAATAAAGGTGACAGCTTTTGTATCTTTTTTTTCTGACTGCAATGTAATATAATTTAATAAAAATGTAAAATAGCCCGTCAGTTGTCATCATTTAACAGTAGATCATTTGCTGGTTTTAGTCTTTTTTTTTCAAATAATAATATTACAGAAAAGAAGTTGGTAACGTTATCAAAAAGCAACCAGACTAGAGCAAACTACTTACAGTAAAACTGCTGTTATCTTCTAAATTTCCCTATTTATATTACTGTTGTATAATAATTCATTTTAGCATTATTGAATACTGCTACTTTTTTTTTTTAAATATGCACATAATTTTATGAAGAAATTAACTATTCATTCTGATGTGGTGGTATTTGTGGAGGATAAGATCTTAATCCCATTTAAACAGGGCTTTAGTAACTGCAAGCATGTCTATTTTTTTTTTTTTTTTATTAAAGCAACATTATTTAGTTGAAGTCAGAATTATTAGCCCCCCTTTGAGTTTTTTTTTCTTTGTTAAATATTTCCCAAAAGATGTTTAAAGGAGAGCAAGGAAATTTTCACAGTATGTCTGATAATATTTTTTTCTTCTAGAGAAAGTCTTATTTGTTTTATTTCGGCTAGAATAAAAGCAGTTTTTAATTTTTTAAAAACCATTTTAAAGTCAAAATGATTAGCCCCTTTAAGCTATATTTTTTGATAGTCTACAGAAAAACCATCATTCTACAATAACTTGCCTAATTACCCTAACCTGCCTAGTTAACCTAATTAACCTAGTTAAGCCTTTAAATGTCACTTTAAGCTTTATAGAAGTGTCTTGAAAAATATCTAGTCAAATATTATTTACTGTCATCATGGCAAATATAAAATAAATCAGTTATTAGAAATGAGTCATTAAAACTATTATGTTTAGAAATGTGTTGAAAAAATTCTTCTCTCCGTTAAACAAAAGTTGTGGAAAAAAAATAAACACGGGGGCTAATAATTCTGACTTCAACTGTATTTTGTTGTTACTGAAAGTTACAGAAAAAGCACTGCATAAATGGTAAAATACACTCCAAAAATATTTTGCTACTTGTTCAAACTACTTATGTAAAATTAGTTTAAAAAGATTTTTAATAGAAAAGACTGATATAAGCTGATATAAACAAATATTGTAATGTTGTTTAAAAATGTATCAGAATGGGAGGTTACGGATGGAAGTTTGAGGGTACTGAGGCCTCCAATATAAATGTTTGCCTATACACACATCAACCTTAAGAGTTGGAAAAGGAGTTAGATGAGGACAGCTGAAATAAGGATCGAGCAGTTTTCAGTTACAGCAGAAAAGAAGGTGAACATATCTGAGGACACTGTTACCATAAAATGCCTCGCCAGCACAGTAGTGGGATCCCGAGTGTGAGAGAAGGTTAAAGGAGTTGCTTTGAGGGTGCATAAGTGTTTATCCTTGATTGTCTGTACTCTGAAATAGAAGGAATAACTATAGGACACTAGAAGATAATGAAGTTTTCAATGAGTCAATACTAACCAGCACATTTGAGCTGACCAGTAGAGCACTGCTGTAAGAAGATACTCTTTCATACTGACAACCACATCGAACTATAAACATGAATTTGACATGGAAAAAGACACTATAAAAATACTCAAAATAAATTAACACATTAATAAAACATTTATTCTAAGATGTACAACTACTCCAATGATGATTTGGAAATGGGTGTTAAAAGTTGTAAAAGGCTGTGAAAAGTAGACTAATCACAATAGACAAGTTTATCTGACCAATCAGAACAGAAATTGCTCAAAGAAAGAATGGGTTTAGAGAGACCAAGGCTGTATCTAAAATCACCCCCATACCCTCATTCACTATTCCCTAGAAAGAGTGAACTAATAATATTAGTGGGCTAATAATATTAGTCAATTTCAAGGAGTGAATAAAACTGAGTGATTGAATTTGAGAGTGAGTTGTTTGTGGTTTGCTTAAAACCTGTCATACGATATGCAAAAAAACTAAAGGCGCCTTTTAAAAAGCATAAGGTGACTTGTTAATTTAAGAAACATGATGCACAATATATAATGTAAACCACTGATCTGACACAGTAAACTTAGATCTCTAAAATAAGAGCCAGTGGGAAACATGCAAACTGAGCTCCATCTGCCATGAGGACATCGTGTTATTGTGACCTTTTTAAGAACATAAGGGCTCCCGGGAGAGTGTGTCCTCTAGTGCTGAGTGTTAGGTATTCCCCCAACCCCTGGGGAGCATTTATTCTTGTTATATTTAATTACTTATCTGTTAACAGAACCCCTCACAGGGACAAATGATGCCATGCTTACTCCCTATATTGTAGGTATAGTATGTGCAAAGTCGTGTGCCCCAGTATTGCTTATAATGGAAGGGAGGAAAAGAGTGAACAGTGCTGAGCTTTGGCAAATGACATCTTTCAACATGTCTGTCTTTCTTTTTGTCACTCCTGTCTGAGTGTTTGCACTGCAGCCAACTCTCTTCAAACTCTCTCCCCCTCTCTCTTTGTGCCAAAACTGTTATTGATTAGAATTGGCCACTGGTGCTTGAATGATTTTGGTCTGTCATTATGCTGGACCTTGACATAAACCAAAACCAGAGAGGTAACACTTTAGAATAACAGTACATAACTAATGATATGTAAGCTAAACCTTTCTTTATTATATACAAATGATGAGATAAGTCATGCACTAATCAAGAACTAACTTTAACTACAACATGTTACACGAGTTCATGTGTAAATAATGACTGCCTCAATTACTGGTTGGTACAAGTTTGTTAATTTATGTACTAATTAACACTTTAGTTTAAGCTAAATTGCTCTATGAGGAAGAACTTTAATTAATAGTGCGACTTGACCAGCATGAACTTTCCTCATTATGTCATGACTTTACTTGGAGGGGCACAATATTATTAAATCATTCTTAACAACTCAAGAACTCCATTGTTTAGACACAACACTTGATCCTTACTGACAACCAGTACACAGAACAGTCATGGTGAAGTGATTATTCACACAGAACACATTTTTCTTTTCATGTGCTACTTTTTTATTGTTTTTCAATGTAAACATGCACTTGATGACCATTACGTTTAAACACAGGCGTTCATGTGTTGTTGATAATAATGTGCCCTCTCCCTGTGTACATGTGGGTATCCTCTGGACATGCAGTATGGATGAATTGGGTTAACTAAATTGGCCGTAGTGTATGAGTGTTTTTGTGAATGCAAGAGTGTATAGATGTTTCCCAGTACTGGGTTGCGGTTGGAAGGCCATCTGCTGTGTAAAAACATATACTGAAATAGTTGGTGGTTCATTCTGTTGTGACGACCCCTGATAAATAAGAGACTAAGCCAAAGGAAAATAAATTAATGAATAATGTGCCCCTCCAAGTAAAGTCATGAGTTCTTGCTGGTCAAGTAAACTATTAATTAATATTCTTTTTAATTAATTAATAGTTCCTTTACTAATCTGGGGTCGCCACACCGAAATGAACCGACAACTTATCCAGCATGAATTTTACTTGGTGAATGCCCTTCCAGTCGCAACCCAACACTGGGAAACACCAATACACACTCTTTCACACACACACACTAAGGCCAATTTAGCTTTTTTATCTCATCTATACCTCATGTTTTTGGATTGTGGGGGGAAACCGGAGCACCCGGAGGAAACCCATGACACCACCATGACGCCAGTGAAGTAAAATATTTCATATATAAATCTTAAATCTTAATAAACCTTTTTCTTATAGAGTGAGATTTAGTTTAAACTAACACTTAATTAATACATTAATTAACGCTCATATGCTAAGAGGGAATTAAGGAAGCCATTATTCACACATGAACTCATGTGACTGTTGTTGTTTTTATAGTTAGTTCTTGATAAGCACATGCCTTAAATCATCATCATTTTATAATAAAAATAATGGTTTGTTTACATAATAAAGTGTTACCGGTACAGAAATGAAAAAGGGAAAACTGAGGCAAGTGACTGCACTAGACCTAAGGGTAAAAGTAGTGTAATTTTCTGTGTCTTTTGCTGTAATGGGCAGTTTGGGGTTGTGTTTCCCAGATGCATGATAAGCCTAAATAAACACAAATGTGGAAACACAACACGTAGTTGGGTGACTGGATAACTGATCTCAAAATCTGCCCAGTACATAAGCATGTGGTTAACCACAGTAAACATTCAGAGTGTGAGTTCGGGATTGCCAACCTGTTACTTTATGACCACATTGTAAAAATGGTTTATGTAGACACTATTATTACACAGCCTTTTAATGTATAATACCCTTTAAAAATTTTGGTTGGTAAGATTTTTAAATGCTTGTATGAAATAAACATATGTTGAAACGGCTGTATTAAAATATCACAACATTTTAAAAATAACTGTTTAATAAACTTCAATGGGAGGGGGGGTTACTTCACTTGTTTGAAAGTCACACAAAGGAAGATAATCTAAAGAACGCTGGATACCTGCAACCATTGACATTGTCTAATCTAAGAAACATTGAATACCTGCAACCATTGATGGTCCGTAGGTCCGTAGCCAGCTGGGTGAAAGGGGTGGTTCTTTTTTCTCAAAATGTGAACTTTTTTGCAGTTATTCACCTCATTTACTATTTAATTATGATGCTTAAATACTCTAATAAGTGGCATTTTAAGCACTATTTTTAGCTGGATTAGCTTGTTGTATCCTCAATATATGACATACCAAATTATTTCCTAAAGATTTATAATAAACAAATATAAAAAAAAACAGCTCCATGATTTTTTCTAGCCTCTCTTGAAAATTAATCTAAAAACAACAGCCTAATTAGTATAAACAGTAGATGTCAGTCCAAGGCACCCGAAAAAAATTAAACAGCCTTTTTTGACATGGCTATTTCTTGAAACTGTGCCTACGGTTGGGCGATGTCGACCAATTTGGCATCGTACGATGTCTAATGTGAAACATCGCGATGGACAATGGCATTGTCGTCATAGGCGGAGGTGAATTGATTATTTAATTATTGAATAATTAATTAATCTATAAGGAATTAATTATTTGTAACCTACCATCAAACTACCTGACCAGCCCAGCATCACGTTGTCATTGGCCATCGACGATGGATGATGGCATCGTCTATCGGCCCAACGCCTACGTGTTTGGATAACAATTGCTTTTATCAGGGTAATCTGATGTAGCCACAGTTTTAAGGAATATCCATGTCAATAAAGACTTTATTTATTTATTTATTTTTTACATTTTTTGAGTGAGTGCCTTGGACTGATTTTTGCTATGTATTCTGATGAATCCCTTACCCAAAAAGCACAGACACATTATTTAAGCTACCTCTAATAACTTTTTGTTTGATTTTGGATGTTTATACACATCCTAATTAGTATTAAAATTAACTTTAATATGGGCTACTTTTGGTGCTTCAGACCTTATCATTGGTCAATTTTTTCTCTCAGTCATAGGGTCCAAGATTTTAAATAAAAGTTAGGCTACTTATAAAATGTAATAGGTCAATAGTAAAAGTTGACTTCACTTATGTCATATTGTGCATATTCCTAAAACCTTTGATGGGTTATTTCCACAATTTATGATAACATAGCAGTCAAAATAGGTCAAATGAGAACATAGTGGGAAAAATTCTGGACCAATGGCAAATTCTGGAACATTGTCAGTGGGGGGATTGGGTCTTTTAAACCGCCCGGTTGTATGTGCTATGTATATGCTGATTTAAAGAAAGTATTTAATGAAAAAAGTTCAAAAGAATATTTCTGAATTTAAGTTTCCATGTGGAACTTTTTTTTTATCCTTTTAAACTGTATAACAGCAATGAAAATGTATAAAACCATGTCCACACTCATTATAACGCATGATTTATGAACATGTCAGCATTTTGGATCTCACTGTATGCATGCAGTAGATGCTGTGCACATTGGCCTCAGTCGCATACCACAGCTTTTCTGGGGTATTTTGAGTCTGGTGTGAAGTATGATGATGGATCTGGGGTTTTCTCATAATTCTAAAAGTACAAAACAAAATGCACTTAATTAGTAAAGTAGAAGGGTTGCATTAAAGCTAATGCATTTCTGCTGAAGACAAAAAAAGTGATTAGAGATTTTAGATTTACTATAAAAAACATGTTTACTTAAATCTTGGTATAACAGCTGATAGTACTGTTAACAGGATTAGAAAAAGTGCCATACAGTACGGTTCGCCTGAATTGAGTAACAGCTCTTATTACTCTTTCAAGCTACTTCTTAAAGTCACTATTACAAGTCATTTAAAACTTAAAATCTGAAGCCAAGAAATAATGCATTCAATGTTTCCTGCATAGCATCATAAGCATACATCATCAGTGATATCTTACAAAAAAAAAGAAATATAATATGACAATAAATATACCTACAGACGACAGAGTAAACAGACAATCTACAACTTGTTTATTATTTTTCCTCTTTGCTGGTGGTGGGACAGTTAATATCTGACAGAAAGTCATTAACCTGCAGAAACCTGAGAAAGACACTGATTTGCCGGCATCTCAGGCCTTGTGATGAGGACTGGATATCAAAGAAAATCAACATGTAGCAAAATACAAACTTCAGCTACTACAACTTTGAAACAATAATCCTTCTGTTCTGTAATGATAAAACACACTAGTGGAAACAATTAAAACTACCTGTTTTATTGGTTTAATGTTTTAATGGTATTTATAGCAGACATAATTAGCTCTGTGACTGATTTTTACTTTGATACAAGATAATTGGATTATAAGGAACCATAATATTATTTTACCATGGAGATGTAATTAACACCCAAGTAAATTACAGTTCTCCAACAATAAGCTAAAATAATGGGAGAAAGTCATAGACTGTAAAATACAGAATAAAGCACAGATATTGGGGGTCTAATAGCTGCTTTTTCATACTAAATTCGAGCTACTACTGTTTGAGAAACATACTGTTTAAGAGTAACATTAAATGCACCAAACAGCACATTATGATTTCATTACAAAAATATCACTTTACTGAAATAAATAGGAAGCTAAAAGTTTGTACACCTACATTTTCGTTCCGTTTTAACAAGTCTTTGCCTGAAGCCAGCCTAAAAAAGGAAAACGCTGCCATCTTCTGGATATCATTGAAAGAGAAACTACTCTTCTGTTGTTTTTCCACAAATAAAAGCCTTTATATCAGTATACCTTTTCAAATTGTCACAAATGTTCGCACTTTCTGCTCAACTAATTAGCCGTCAAATTATGTAAATTCTGAATGTTTGAAAATGTTTCGTCGCAGCCTCGCAGGCGGTCGGCGTGTTGGGTTTGATTGGTTTTCCTGACTACGTCTCTGTTTATGCTCGTGAATCATTTGATCACGCCTGTGAGACGCAGGCCGACCGTCCCCAGAAATCGGAGCGTTTTCCTCATCGCATGAACTTCCACCGTAAGATTTTACATAATAAAGTACTAGGTATGTTACTGTAGTTCATCTCAACTTTGTTGGGAGCCATTTTCATGCAAATATGATGATGATTGTGTCGAATAAGATGATTTTTCTGTCGTAAAACGACGACGTATACTGCTATCGGCTTCAACTGTACTCATGACGAAGCTGCAGAGCCATAGGCCTGCATGTGCTCGGCTGATTTCACGAGCAATCTGCTCACCAGATCACTTTTTTCGCGTGATTCACGCATTTAAAGGCTGCATTTATTTTATATGAGATGCACTGACCACGTTAACACTCAATCCAGACTAAAAAGCTACCATTAAACTGACTGACGGGCGATCTTGCAGTTTCGCAATGGGAGCGTGATAGTTTGTTTATGTTAGGTATGTAACCCTTCACGACAAGTCGGTTACTTCACTGTGCGTTTCAGCAGCTGTTTTAACCATGTTAGGTAAAGTTTGTTTTATATTTGCACATTTTAGAAAATTTTGTTTACCAATATTGGCATATTGTTTACTTTCCTATGATTATATTACTCTATAGTTGGTCTAAAATCATATGCTTGACTTCAAATTAACATTAGCACTATTTACTTTGCCATTGGATGCTAATGTGATTTAGAATTAGCAAATAATACTTTTTCTGAAATTCTTTTTTTAAGAAGAAACTCCGAATGTGCTAATATAATACCAACTTTACTTCAATAGAAATTATGTGACTCAAGATCTGCAGATGGATCCTCATTACTGTGAATGGGGAAATGCAGGAGAGAATGGATTGCAACATCACATTGTTTTTATGTGTCTATCTTCTAATTTTGCAGCAGATTGCTCCTGTTTAGTGCAGAGGTTAATGTTTAACATAGGACATGTGTAGGCCTGCTATCTGAAATGGCTGCTTGCTGTGTGAGGCGGCCTATTAATGTACTGTGGACATGTTGTGTTCAGTCGCTGGATGGCGGCCTTTCTTTTCCTGTATTTTTTTCTTTAAGAAAAGTCCTGCAAAGTCATGACAGTAAATCCAATACATACCCCGAGTCTATTGGCCTTGCAGTTTCACAGTTTAAAATGGTTTCATGTTTAAAATTCAGTAATTTAAAAAAAAAATGTGTTCAGAAATTATCAGCTACATTAAAGGAATATGAAAAGTCAAGATAAAATTAAACCTTAACGATTGACATTGTACAGAATTAGCACAGGTTTTCTTTATGAGTAAGTGTTTTTAGAATATTTTGTAAAAATGTTATATATGTTGAGGAGTGAAGGCCCTGAAATACCCACAGTGAAGACCTTAAGTGTAAATGTAAGAATATATTTGAAATACCTGATCAGCAATGTATTCTTATGTACCCCAATGCCACCTTTTTTTACTTTGATGTTGTTTGAAAGGACATCACACCATTTAGTTTTTTTTTTTTTTTTTTTTTTTTTTCTTGAGGCGTATTGGGGATTATAATTACTGAATGACTAAAGTTGTTTTTTTAATTGAAGTTTGCAGGTTTAAAAAAAAGCTTAACCACAGACTGGACAAATTCAGAATAAGGTCAAAAACATGCATTGATCATTAACAAATTTAAATAAGTTTAATATAAGTTTAATCTCTATTTTACTGCAAGTTATTCAAGTTTATAGCAATGATGCCAAATAAAGAAAAAGAGTAATTTTCTTGCAGGATATATTTGTCCTACTGAATATTTTTTATTATTTTTTCATAACTTGGAATAATATGATGAAGGTAGTAATTGTTGTTTCCTGTTGACTTAATAGTTTTATTTTGTATTTTATTGTTTCTTGACAAATTTACTTTTAAAGAAAGTTAACATAAAAATGCTAGATTGAAATGCAATTCACAACATCATATTTACTTGGTGCTTCTTAAAGCATCATAAGGCCAAGCAAAAATTTAGGTGCAATTTGTACTTTTTTTTTTTTTTTTGGAGAAAAAAATAATTTATATAACAATTTTTTGTACATACAGAGAAAATCAATTTAGTATCTTTTTTATTTTTTTATTACATTGTTAATGAAGATGAGTCACCCTTGTTGACAGGGATGGACAATATTGACCATCCAGACGGTTTCATTCTGAAAAACCAGTATTGATATAAAAAGGATAACTTACCTCTCAGGTTATTAATAATTAGCAGTTGTTTAATGTCTAAAATAGTCTGGCCTATGATGTTGTTCTGTCTTAAGGCATGTTTGTTCTTCCCTGTTCACATTTAGGCAAAAAAAGGGAAAGAAAACCACTAAAATCCATGCATGAAAATGTAAAGATACTCCTAAACTGTGATATTGTTTTCCTTTGTCTGTCTTGTCTTTTTTGCTTGCTGTTTTTCTTCTTCAGTGAAGACATGGAAACCTGTTTAAATCCCTTGAAGCTGGAGATTTGAGAGTATATGACAGAAGGGGAAAATGGGCGCAGCCGTTTTACAGTTTTTGTATGAGGACCTGACGACGGCAAGCCAGTAATCCATTTTGTGTGTTTTTCCCCCTAATTTTTCCAGCTTTTCGTTGTTCTTGGAAAGTTGCGTGCACCCTGTTCCAAATTCCGTGAGACATTTTGGGAATCTGCCCATCTTAAGCCCTGTCTCCCTGCAGTTGGCACAGATAAAGACTCAGTTGGCACTGCACCAGCTGAATGCAATTGTTGGCACAAGTGTCACTCCGGCTGCAGTTCCTACAGCTGCTTTGACCTTGCTCAACTTGCTTAAGGTCACTATGTCGCATCCATTATACAATCCTCGTGGAGGACCTTTCCCCAGCGGTCAAAGACCCATCGTGCCCAGCCAATATGGTCTTGTGTCACAGCCTCGAATGGAGATGGGTGCAGCCCGTCTTGGCCCAGGTACCATGTCTGGTTCTCGTGCAGGATTGTTGGGCAGCTCGCCCTTCTCAATGGGACAAGGTCAGTCGCAGATTTCAACAGAAATCGAAGCTGCCATTGACCGTAACCTTCGGGGAGCCCGTGAGGAAGTGCGCATTATTTCGCAAATGCTCCAGCAACCCAAAAAAGCAGATCCTCGTCTGAGAAACGATTCCATGGATGAAGTGCTTTCCTCCAGGGGCAGCGGGTTTTCAGGGTCTTCGAGATCAGATGAGGTGGACTGGTCCATGTACCAAGCCCCAAGCAAGCTCTTTTCATCAAGCATGGAGCGCCCTTCCAGTTCCTCACCGGTGTTCAAGTCTGCAGGTTTTGGTGGAGGACCAAGTGGTTTGAGCAGCCAACGTCCGCCGGAACAGCGACCAAATCGCTACACTTCTGAAAGTGCCACCAGCATCCTAGCAAGCTTTGGACTTTCTAATGAAGACCTAGAACTTCTTAGCCACTACCCAGATGATCAGCTGACTCCTGACAACCTACCGTTTATTTTACGGGACATTCGTATGCGTAAGGTGAAGAGGGATGTTGATGAGAGACCAGACTACAATAAAGTCATTGACTATGGACATTCTAGTAAATTTGACTATCCTGAGGAGAGCTCAGAAAGTTACGCGACTGAACACCTGCCTAAAGAGACTCCAAAGTATGCTAGTAAGGTCTCCAGACCAGCCTTCACTGCTAGTAACATCACAAAGCAACCTCAGATGTGCCAATCAGGTCCAGGCCCCATACATGTTTCAGAGCTTCATAAACCTTCACCAGTTGATCCGAGACCCACTAAGACGATCCCAGCGAGACCACCTGCTTCCCAGCCTGTTCTGACACCTTCCAGTCGACCTCCTCTCCAGGTACCATCTCAGCTTGGTGTTCTTCCTATGATGTCCGTTGATGACATGCCTGGAGGTCCCAACTGGATCCCGTTCCTGTCGCCACCAGTCAGCATGCCCCCAATGAAGAGGCTACCGACTCCAACCATGATGAATGATTACTCTGCAGCTACTCCAAGAATCTTTCCTCATACATGCTCTCTATGTAACATTGAATGTGTCCAGATTAAGGTGAGTATCTTCTTAACCAGTAGAGCCTCATTTGAAAGATGTTTGCAATTTTTTTGTATGTAAAGGGACAGACTCTGTTTAATTTTTATTTTGCTGAAAACTTCAAGCTAATACTGTATTAAATTTAACTATGAAATAAAATGTCCGACATGTTTGTTTACTAACTTCAGTTGCCTTAATTATACAATTGCCTTAATTGCCTAATTATAGTTGCCTGATTGTGGGTTAAAATATTTTACAGTTAGCTGATGTAAATAGAGTAAATAGTACATGTAGTAAACCATGGTTGGACAAAAAATTATTGCACGTTGACTATTTCAAGCCAACTCCAGTTTCAGAAGATTTTTTTAGTCCAGTTCCTGGAAACCCTGAGGAAAGCCTATTGTAAATCCATTTTTTCCTGAAAACTAATTTAAGTCTTTGGACTGGCTGAAAAAAATCTGAACCTGTTGTGAGGACAGACCTGATGACTTTCCACAGTGCTGAAGAAAAAGGCAGATGATGATCTCCATTTCCATAATACCCGAGGCCACACTTTGGACTTGCTTTATATGTCAGAAGAGGTTTTGTCAAGAAAATCATGGACATTTTGTTCTTCACTATTTGGACCACTGTGGATTTCTGTTATTCTTATTATTTTTGTGCATCTGTTTTATAATCAGCTACACTGTTTAAAACACTTTTGATAAAGTCAATTCATTGATAATTGAAGCATTTTTGTTTGTTCACAGGATTGGCTCGAACATCAGAACACAAATGTTCACATTGAGAACTGTAGGCGTCTTAGGAAACAGTGAGTGTGTTTTAATGCATGCCTTATTGCTGATATTCACTTTCATTTAGGAATACTATTGAAGATTTTTCCACTGAACATGTTAACAGAAAGCCGTTTTCTTATTTATTAGATACCCTGACTGGAAGGTCGAGTCTGTCCCTGTTTCAAGGTAATTACCTCATTTATTTATTATTGAACTTTTAGAGCTTTTTAAATGAGTTGTCAAATATGTTATTAATCCAGCCAGTCTCATTTGTACTTACCAATTATACACAGATCTGAGTCCAAATCTGAACACAGCAGCTCAAAGCGGCACGCTCGATCACACTCATACTCCAGATCCCCCAGCCCAAAAAGACACCATGAGTCTTCAAGTCGACGCAAAAGATCGCGTTCCCGCACCCGGTCTCGATCTAGATCTAGATCCAGATCCCGCTCGCGATCCCGCTCGCGATCCCGCTCCCGTGGCTCTAGAAGGTATCGGCGTAGCAGAAGTCGCACCCGGTCCCCCCATAGGAAGTCTCGATCCAGTCCCTACAGACGGAGGTCCCGTAGTCCACCATCTCAACGGGCCAGATCTCCAGGTTACAGTAGGAGGTCTCCACGTCGCTCCAGTCCACGCCGGAGCAGCCCTTCCAGGCAGCAGAGATCAAGCAGTAGTGAACTTCTAGCTATGAAACTCATGTCATCACGTAAGATCATTTTTAGCAGTGCTATTGCTTATTTTTCTGTCAATTGATCATTTGTCATTGTTATTTGTTGTCTCTTGTTCCAATGCAAGTTCTTATCTTTCCGACAGCTGAGCTTTCTTCAATCGCAGACAGTGATACTTTGAAAGCTATGGTGAAGTCCTTGGCACCAGCACTGCTGGCTGAACTAGCAAAGAAGAAAAGCAGTTCCACAGTTTCCTCATCAAAGGGAAGTAGCAGCAGCAGCAGGCGGTCTCCCCCTCCAAAGAAAACTGAATACTCTAGCACAAGCAGAACCTCCACCTCAAAGTCCCACAGCACTTCGAAGGTAATACTTTTTTACATTAATTGTGCTTGTTTCACCATTACTTTCGCTTTACTGTCATTTTCTTATTTGTTTTTAACATTGTGCTAATTAGAAACAGTTTAAAAAATGTACCAGTGTAGACAAGTGAGGTATATGTGTTTTAACTGTTTCTTTCTTTTCTGCATTATTATGAAGCCTAATCCCAAATATGCGCCAGGCACCTCCTGTTTACTGAGGCTCCTCGGTCTTCCTATTGGGACTACAAGCAAAGATCTGACTGACGCCATTGAACCTTTTGGCAAGATTTATACCGCCATCCTCCTCAAGGCTATTAGAGAGGTGTTTATCATTTATGGTGCTGTTTTGCATGCATTTATGAGTGCACAGCTTGTTATTAATAATCAAAATGACCTTCACTGCTTATGTGGAATTTAAATGTAGTTGTTTTAGTTATTGCAAACACAAGATAATTTTTTTTTCTTTAGGCCTCTGTCTGTATGGAGAGGGAGGAGGATGCCAGAGCTTTGCTCAATTGTAAGAACTTGACAATTCATGGGCAAGTCATTAAGGTCTGCATGGAGAAGGTATGTTTAATTTTTTGTCTTTTTGTCAAGTCCTCTTAGAGCTGTGAACTCTACCAAGGCATAACATTAAATCCAACCTGTGTGCTTTTTAGGATGCTGAAACTGGAAGAAAATATATTAAGCCTGAAAAAGTTTTCAAGAAGTAAGTCCTCATACATGCAGTAAATCTGGAAAGAACAGTAGATTTTGTATTTAAATGTCTGTTATAGATGCACATCACCAACACCTGATTTGAATATTTTTTAAATTCAAGATTATGGGTATGTTTTGTTTCATAGAAAAGAAGCGACTATAACAAAACCAATTCAGATACCGAAAGGAAAAGCTGCAAACGTAGTTAAGGTACCTCAGCCAGCTAAAGCAAAAGAGGTGACCGGTTTCAAGCCAACTCAAGCAACTAAGGGAAAACCAACAGAGATGAAAAAGACAGTGCCTGCAGCTAAACCTAAACCTCCTGCCAAGGTTCCAGGTAATTAATTGCATCTTTCACTGTAGTGTTTCTGTTTTCATGTAGGGCAATCTGTGTAACATTTTGTTTGTGTTGTTTAGCAGAAACAGCAGTTGCCAAGAAGGTTGTAAAGAAGGTATGCTATTTGATTCCCCTCTAAACTGTATTTTTGTCCTCAAATACAAAGCGATTAAACCCGCTTCTACCTTTTTTGACTACAGGAAATACCCTGGAGAAAAAATATAGTGGAAATTACAAACCTTCCAGAGGCAGGGGTTACTGAAGAAGAACTCACCAACCTTGCTAAACCTTATGGCTTCACTGAAACTCCTGTCATAGCAATCACCCAACAAAGGGTAATGATGTAAATCAATTACATTAAAAAAATTATTTGTACAATGGCTTGTTCTATTATCTAATTTTAATGACTTTGAATTAATCATTGCTGAGTTGTATGATGTATATGGTGTTATATAGTATACTCTAACAGTTTTATGTGTTTTTAGGCCTATCTGCAGATGCCCAACACAGAGGCAGCTGAAAAAATGGTGAAGACCTTTTCTGAGACCCCAGCTAAAGTGAAAGAGAAAGAGATAACCGTAAAGATGATGATGCAACCCATTGATTTGAACTACACTGTGAGTGTGCACTCCATCTGTTATAACAGTTATATCTTTAATGCATTATTTCTCAAAAACATTTATATATTCTTGATTAATACGTGTTAGTACTTACTAGTTGTTTTATCTTTTTCCCTCTAAAGGAATCAGTTTTCAGAGTGCTCATGGGCATGGAGAAATCACCAGTAAGTAGATGCTGACATGTATGCTCAATCTAAAACAACAATATCATGTAACTTATACCGTGACTCATATTTTCATCAGGGGCTGCAACCAAATAAAAATTCTGAGCCAAAAAAAGTTTTGGATGCACTCAGACAAAATATTTTAGAAGTTTGATCTGCAGATAACAAATTTAGCTTATTCTGTTTTTCTGTAATATAATTACTATTACATAATATTAAATATCGTATTCTGAAGAACTATTAATTATAGCAAATTGACTGACCGTTGTCTGCTTTTTAGGTAGTTGGAGCATTGTAATTACTCTTGGATCTTATCATAGTATGCTACCATGACACATGTGCATATACTAGTGCATATGAGATGAATAACATCAGTATGTATTAACAGGCTATGATATATTACTGAACCGATACCAAATCATCCTCATCTGCATCATGGTGCATTAAAAACACAATTTTAACACCCCTATGCTATACGCTATATGCATAAGTATGCATGTGTAAGAGGATTAAAGAACTTAAGTGGTTGTGGCGGCAAATCTTTTTACACAATATTTTAGACTCGGCCGTTTTTTTCTTTTGGCCCAAAACTGGTCAATTTTCAGCAGCTTTAAATTTAATGCATTAATAATTTTTTTGCCTTCTAATTGCAGGAAATTATGACTTTACCAGAACGGCTTCTCATTGTTGGCAATGTGCCAAAAGCGCTTGGGCCAGTCAAGGAAGTAGAAACTGTAGTCAAGCGTTATGGTATCTTCAAGAAGGTTTTACACCTTAATGGCAGGGTAATAAAACTGTATTCAGCTTTTTTCAGCTTTTATATTTATTTCTTCTTTTTAAAATAAAGTAAAATATATTTGCTGACAGTAGCATTGTTTTTTTTTTCAATCTCAGGTGATTTTTGAAATGGAAAATGCTGCAAGTGCTCGAGCAATCTTCATCCGCTTCGTAAAGTTTCGTTGTACACTCCAGGACAAGGTTCTTTCCTTCCAACTAGCCAAACCGCTCAAGGTAGTTTAGCAGGCATTGCTAACCATTTGCATGCATGTTATAAACTTGTGCAGATTCAGTAAATTAAGAATGACCTTGTAATGATTTATTTAACAGCTGAAAAAGAAGCCGGATGCAAAAGGGTAAGAGAAGAGGTAAAATATTTTCTTTGTTTTTTTAAAAAGTGTTCTGGAAATACTAAATAAAATGTCCTCTTTCTTTAGGGCAAAACCTCCTGCTAAACCACCTGCAAAACCTAATACTGTCAAAGTTCAAAAACCAGTGGCTGCAGCTCCTGCTGAATCAGCTGTCAAAAAAGATGAAAAACCTTCAGCCGCAGCTAAAACTGTTGCGCCTAAAGAAGAGGACAGTATTGTTATTAGCGATAATGAAGTAATTTTGATTGAAAGTGATGATGAAGAAAAGCTTAAAGCTAAAACAACTGCTGCTAAACTCACGGAGGCTACTAAAGACAGTGCAGTTGCTAATGCTAACACAGCAGCTTCTGAGAATAAAGTGGAATTAAACACCCAAGATACTAAAGAATCCATCACAGTCACCCCGGATGCTGGATCTGTGAAAAAAGAGCTTGAAGCCGAGTCTTCAGTCACCAAGGTAGAACCTGAGACTATAAAGAAGGAGCTTGAAGTTGAATCCTCTGCTTCCACTTCTGAATCTGCCGCTGAATCTGTGAACAAGGAGCTTGAGGTTACAGAAACGACAGTTTCAGTTGAGTCTGGGAATGCAGACTGTCATGTGGAATCAGCTGTTCCTGCTTCAGAATCTGCCATTTCTGTTGAATCTGTGAATGGAGAACATAAAGAGGGATCCCCTGCATCTGCTATAGAGTCTGGAAAGGCAGATCTCGAAGTTAAATCTGCTTCAGAATCTGCAGTTTTAGTGGAGTCTGCAAAAGCAGAGCACGAATTGGTTTCTCCAGAATCTGCCATTCCAGTTGAGACCACTGAGCAGTCAGAGGCTGACTCTAAAAAAGATCAGGATGTCCCACAGGCTGAAGATGCTCCCAAAGAACCTTTATCTACATCTGTAGAAGGCAAAATTGATGATGAAAAGTTAGCAGAAGATAGAGAAATGGAGCTTGGTACTTCAGGTGTAAGCAGTGAGGAAATGGCAGTAGAGCCCATGGAGACCCAGAGTACTGAAGAAACTGCCAAAGACACTGATGTCAAAGAGGATGACTGTAAACCACAGGAGCATATCATCGACAGCGAGGGCCAATCAAAGGAATTGACACCAACTGAAAATGTAGGGGCGGACATTAACCCTACAACCGAAGCTGGAGCTAATGCTGATGCATCTGACTCCATTCCAACCTCAGATCCCACCTCTGACCTGCCCTCCACTTCAAATCAAGCTTTCAGTAATTCAACTGTCCCAGTTACATGTGCCTCCGAGAGTCCTCATGTAGTGCCTGAGCCCTTCCTGGTAAATGACCAGTCTTTGGACTTTCCTCCAGTTACACAGGAGATACTGAAGGCTCTTGAATTAGCTGTCCATCAGTGTCGCTTACAGTCTTCATTAAAACGAGCTGAAGAGGAAGCCAAACAGAAGGCTGAGACGGAGAAAAAAGCTGCAGAAAAGAAAACAACAAAAGGTCAGTCAGGCTCAAAAAAGCCTGCTCAGTCCACCAAGAAAGCCACTCCAGCTCAAACTAAAAAGATGCAAGCAGAAAAGGAGAAAAAGTCTCAAAGCTCTGGTTCCAAAGGCAAGACTACTGACACCTCTTCTCCAGAGAAAGAGAGCTCTTCTAGGTATAGGACCAGAGGTAATTCTGATGAGGAGGGTACTACTCGCAGACGTGGAGGATCCTCTGGGGGTTCCTCCTTGAGGAGCAGACGGGAATCCAGCCCTCCATCAAAGCGAACAAGAGGGCATGATGTTGATTCCAGGGTGAGAAAGATGAAAAAAATATTATTTTAAGAGGTTTAAATGATCACCTCAATGTTTTAGTTGTTACTCGCACAATTAACTAACAATTTTTTTATTTTTTTATTTTTTTTAGAGACCCTCGAGGACTCACTCAAGAACAAGGGCATCTGTAAAGGTAAATGTTAAGGTTTAACATGTTTCAGTTTAATAACTAAAGACAGGCAATGATAATGTTTTTTCTTTTCAGGAAAAAGAAGACGAGTCCTTTTCATTTAACTTTGATGAGTTTGTGACAGTTGATGAAGTAGGGGATGATGCTGAGGACATTGTGGCCTCAACAGCAGAGTCTTCTGCCATGGATGAGAATATCAAAGATGAACCCGATCCTCATACTCTTACTGCACAGTCAGAGGCAGATAAACCCAAACCAACGGATAGCGTTGTACCTTCTGAGACAAGTAATTCTGAAATTAATGCATGTGTGGAAGAATTGGAAGCCAAGGCTGAAGAAACCACACAGGTTGATGTTGATATTGCAGAGGAGCAGGAGTCTCCAGAAGATAGCTCTGATAAACCACTGGAAACGGACATTCAATGTAAAACAGAAAAACCTTGTACTGTCACAGAAACCTCCTCTGCAGAGACCAACACCAATGATGAGTCCCTTTCAGCTATTAAAGAAAGTTCTGGCATTGAAACATTGGATGAATTAGAACCAAGCCATGCTGTTTCTTCTACACAGAAGGAAGGATCCCCTCCACGTTCTGCAGAAACGCCAGAAAAATTAGAAGACGACCACTCCGAGCAGCCTGAAAACTCTGCCCCTGAGATGGAGAATAAAAAAGAGGCAGCTGACCAGACCC